>NW_017100624.1:977544-1031267 GCF_001263275.1 Habropoda laboriosa
TTTAGCTGTAGAGTATAGCTTTTCCGAAATTTTCTACCTCCACTTCCTCACTTCCCTTCTTTGAAATAACCCAGAATTTGCGCTTCGAAATTTCTCCTATCCATCATTCGCAAGTGTTCCAATTTCCACAAACTAACTTCCAAGTATTTAAAAAAAAATCTTTTCCGTACGATATACGAAACTTCACGAAATCCATTTCAAGCGTAACTCACTCGAAATTTGTTACAGACATTCCATAACGTCGTCGTAGCCGCCTGCAGCAGATCTTCCATTCGTTGTCCCTCCGTGTCCGCCTTCAATTGGCGCGATTTCTGCTCGTTCATTTGACGACTCAATTTTTCCATTTCTTCAGCATTTCTGACATACACGTTTGTCCAATTAAAACCTCCGAATCGCAAGGTAAAGAAACAGCAACGAACGTCGATGAAGAGGGGGAGAACTTACTGTTCCGCGTTCTTCATCTCCGAAAACTTTCTGGTCTCCATCTCGGCGATAAGTTCTTGCCTCTGCTTTTCTAAGGCCATTTTCTCGTGCTCCGTGGCCACCCGCATTTTCTGCAGATTATCCTTGGTCGCCCGCTGACCCAGAAACCGGTTCAGAACGTCCTCGGACCTGGTCGCTCCAGTGGCGCTGCGAAGCTTGGCGAACACCTCTTCCAGTCGTGTCACCTCGTCCTTGGTAATGTCCTCTGTCGACTGTATACGGCTTTTCCCACGTGTGTCGAAATCATCTCGCGGACGCGAATGGAATATCATCTTTTCCATCCGTTCGAGTTCCGTTTTTCGTTCCAATACGCGTTGCCTAATCGTAATCCACTTTGAGCCTATTTGTCGCCAATGAATTATACGTATATTGTTGCTTGTACTTTGCAGATGTTGTATTGCAACGATCGATCAAATCTTGGGAGACCGGCTGGGTCAAAAATGACCCATTAGCGAGTTTTTAAGAGAAGTGAATAGTATTATAGTGTGCAACCTTCTGGATTTCTTTGCTGCATTTATACTTCTATTTTGTTCTTTATTTTATTTTATTAGCAATCAGAATAAATTTCTATGAGCCAGTTTGCTAACTTGGGTGCTGTTTTCAGCACCTCTTAAAGCTTGATGAGAACTCGTCCATTGACGAGGCCTCCTTAACCGTCAATTTGGTCTGTTGGCCATGTGTCGATATGAATCTAATTTTTCAATCATCTTTTAGTTACATGAAAATTCACTTTTGGAAAATCGCTAATAAGTCGTTTCTAGTGTTAGGGATATTTTATTTGATAAATATTGTGGCGGTATGTTTTATGTTTTTTTGTTTTAATTTCAATGCAGAAAATTACTAAGTGAAGGGACACTGCTTTGCTCTTCTTAAAAATTCAGAAATACATGTTAGTTTGTTTCAAGCAGTTACCTTAAATAATTTGTTTAGTCTCGGTACAGAAAGTAATTTTTTAAACGATTCATTACTTTACGTTCTACTTTCCATTCAATATTTCAAACAAAATAATATTCGTTTGTTCAAACCTGTATTCTTCATGCACAGCATGGCGCTCTTTACTAGAATTCGTCACCTCAATTTCTTCTTTTATCAACGTTTCCAGCATATTATCTTTCAATGTAATAGCTTCCTCCTTCACACCCTGTAAAAAAAGAACGTATTTACATCGACTTTACATTCTTTCTCGAAGCATAAAATTTCACTTCGTTAATTCAATTCATTCCTTGCCTGAAGTCGTTTAACTTCATTCTCTTGCTCCCTCATTTCGTCCTCCAAACTCTTCAAAGAAGATGCATAAAGCACAGATTTCTCTTTCAAATCGGCATGCATGGATCGATACTTCATCCGTGCAATATTAGCTTTAATCTGCATCATTCTGGTGTGCTCCAAACGTACTTCGAGCTTAACAATTTTCTGTGTGAACAGAAACATGATAGATTCTCTGACAATATACAGGGTGGGCCACCTAATTATCTTCTCTAACTACGGTGAGCAATTTAAATGGTTTCAAAGGGTGCATAAGATAAAAGGAAAATTTTTTCCTTTTTTACACAAATTGGACTCTAAAATTTTAAATCAAATGTCAAACGCTTCCTTTCATATTTTGCCATTTCTTCCATCTAATTCACCCCTCGAAACCGTTTAAATTACGCGAGAAAAACTGTTCTCTTACCGCCATAATCAGAGAAGATAAATAGCCCACCCTGTATATATCCTGCAGTGATCTCTTTTGGTCTCATTGTTCTAACTCACGTTTCTCAACGGGTTCTCCGTCTTCTTCTTAAATATCTTCTGCATCTTATCGCTCATTAATTGACCATATTCCTCCAGTAGCAAGTGTAATCTTTGCTGTCGCTAAGAATTATTTACGCTCGGATATGGTTATACATTCACGCGGAATAGCCTTCAAGAGATTACTATCTCGCTGCTCACCTTCTTGCGCTGATATTTAATTAGATCGTACTTCTTTCTTAAGCGTACATTGTCCTCTTGCGCTTTAGCAATAGTTTCATCTAAATTGCGTTTTTTCTCATAAGCCGAACACCTCCGGATTATGCGAACTTTGCTCTCCGATTTCCCTTCGTTCTGAAACACACATGACGCAAAAGTGTACGCAAACGGAAACCGATTTTTCGCGATTCTAATTCACGGTTGGCAAAAAAAATTGACAATTACATTTTGCACGTTCGCGTATTCCACGTAAAGCTCTTTGATGCTTTGCTTGAGCGTCGCGATCTTCTCCGTGTATTCGTGTTTCTTCGCTTCGTATTCCTCGAAATTCGCTTTTCTTTGTCCCTCTGCAATGCATACATACACTCTTCGTTATTAACACATCTTACATCGCATACGATGCCCGATAGCATCTGTTCCTCGTCTAGGAAGACTTATGAATAAAACGTTCCTACCTATTCTCTATATAGGATTTACCTGGCCGAGGAATGTTGTTTCGCATCGAGATGCAACTCTATTTGTCAATATCGTATGAATAATGTTCGACGAATTTCAACTTTACGCCGCCTCTGGCTAGCGGAATCGTGCATGTCTGCGGCACGTTCATCGAACGGGGAGAAAAATTCGTCGGAAATGAAAGGAACGATAAAGAAGAAAGCGTGTAGGTTTAAAGGGGAGAAAAGCGCGGAATAATTTACAACGCGGTGCTGTTTTACGTTCCGCTATCTTTTCACGTGAAAACAAACATCTATGTCAAGCGAAATTTAATCGGTTTTTCATTCTCTCGAATGATAAACAAAGGCAACGATTAAGCTATAAAAGGAGATAAAAAGATTTCTATAATAATAGCCGAGGGATAGAATAAACGAAAGTCGTGACTAAATTGTGGGTTGCGATAGATCAAGCCACGGAGTCATGATCAACGTATTTTGCATGTACACCTTAAACAAACTAAATTGCCCAAATTACCTAAATTGACGTCACGATTTTCCTCGAAAAGTGACTTTGTTCAAGGAAATTCGATAATAGTAGGTTGCTCGTTGTCCTTTTAAACGATTTCAGGGAGGAATTCAGGAGACGTTAATTATGGTGCCTCTTAATTGGCGAACTAGAATCACAACGATAAGATCTACTTTATCAAATATTCGTTATCGTTAAATAATTCTTCTAGTCTATTATTCATATATATTTTTTTTAATTGAGTTTTAACGTCTCATCAGCTGCTCGTGTATTTTATTATAGAACATTAAATCCCTTAAGAAAGAATATTTTCAGTATTTGTTGACGATCACCGAGATTTTTATTAATTTCGAATCTGGAACGAGCCTCCGTATACTTAGGGCAGTTTAAAAGAATAAGCTTTAGGGTTATTTCATATTTGTAGGCCCAACTTACTTCACTTATAACACCAAACAGTGATTTACACTTCCGGTGAATTAAATCGAACTATTTAACGAAACATCTTTATCGAATATTTAATACGAACAGTTACGTATAACTAACGACATCGTTTATTCGATTTGCCGAATATATATATGTCGATAATCAAGTTGAAGGTGAAATAAAGCGATGGCTATTATTATTTAATACGGAGAAGTTGCGAAAGGCTACGATTAGGTTCGATTAGAAGAGATATAATGGAAAAAGCGACTGGAATGATTTTAAGCTAGGAAATAATATTTTATACGAATCCACGAGACCACGACCCGAAGTGATACTTGCTAGGCTACGTTTAATAGAAACGCTCACTGGAATATTCATTTTATAATTAACATTTTGATAGCAGTACATCGATAAGCCGGTAGAAATTTCCTTTTTTCTTCGACCAGCCGCTTATGTGACACGAACGTTCCTTTCTGAACTTCTAGTCTTTCCGGTTAAACGTGTTCTTATGTATCTTCATATGCAATCAGGAACTCGCTTGGGAAATAAACGCTAGGGAATCGTTTTTTTTTTTTTCTTTTCGAAAGAACGACAGTATGCGAACGGTAGCGTAGCAAATATACGAATGTGAAACCAGATTAAGAGAACAGATATTAGTGGTGTCGTTAAATTCGTCAATTTACCTGATAACTGGATCTTCTTTCTAATTTCTGCAATTTTTTTATTCAGATCGTTCAATTTGTTTTCTATAGTAGGTGCTAACGGATCGGACATGATTTCACGGAAATACTTGCAGATTCGTGAGTATTGACTGAATAATACCTGGCGTTACCCTGACGACGATATCATGTGGGAATTCACTTCCTGATGTCATGCGCAATCGTGTAACTTATAACAGGTATTAAATATGTGATTTTTTGATCACATAAAAGAGTACATCACCCCGAGGAGACTAAAAATAGGTAAAAGTTTGAGAATTTTTTTCGGTAGGTAACTGGTAGTATTGTTACTTTTTAAAAATTAGGGTAGATAGTTGAATGTTACATTTATATCCTCTTAAAAAATTGGAACTTTTCATTCGGTAGTTACCTATGAAAAAATGACCAAAGTTTACCTATTTTTAGAAGCCTCAGCTTTGTGTACTTCCTTAATTTCCACTGATCTATCCAATTAAAAATATTCAACAGTTGCACGCAAATAGATGATGATAAATATAAAATATTTGAAACAAAATGATAATAATTATAGCCTTACATTTCAATTAAAACGAATTTTTCATTCTCCGCCAATAAAGTCCATTTATTCCCCCCTCTTACAATTTCTATTTTCTAATGGCTGTTTTCCTATATAAATGATGCGCGCGCAACAGTGCTCTTGATGGCGTAATATTTTGCGCGACAACGCGTCGCTCGCAGATGTTTGAGGTTCGATGATAGGGTTAATCATTCCATTAATAAAAACTAACGACCGCCTCGTATTTACAGTTTCGTGCGTGTATCTCGCATGCTCGGGAACACAAAGGGGAAAGCAATTCGTAAGGCTTCGTCTGTTGAATGGACTTAAGGAGAGGGCACCGAATTATAATTCCGCATTTGTATTCGTTAAGGCAGCAGCCGCGCCTGGCGGCGGCTATGCTGGCGATGAATTTCGCGTTACACGCAATCAACCGCTGGAAGGTTAATTAATGATCAGACATGCTTGGCCAGTACTCGACGGGCCTCATACACATCGGCGTCTTGGCACTTTATAACTGACCACGTTCGTTGCGTTCCGTTTGCCGCTTGAATTCTAGAGAAGCGTCACGCGCGACAGTGTTAGATTTCAATCCGACCGGGAATCAGGGATTCGATTCGCATTTACGGCTCGAATTCGTGAAACCGAGTGAAAAACAACCAACGACAGCTCGAAAAGAAGAAAACGAAAAAAGGCAATCTGATCGAGTCGGTGTAACACGTGCGGGTGGTGTAATTAACAGCCTTGATAACGAGACAATTAAGTCACTTTCGTTATGTTGTTCTCTGGCACGCAGTGCAGCACAGGGAAAACAGGAAATTGATTAAAAGTTTCTATCTCGTTAAAGATTTACAACGCCACGTAGGAATAATAATGATTGAATGCATTAAATAAGAAATAAAGCTTATTAATACAGAACTGTGAATTCTTTTGTCTGTGCTTTCGAGATGTTTAACCTATAAATAACGCGCCAAATTTTATGTAAATAAAACGTACTTGCATGTAGTAATATTTATTCTAAATACAATACACGTGTTAATCATAACGTTATTTAACGCTGCAATGTTAATGCAAACTATTTAAAATATCAAATCACTTAATAAATCAAAATCATGAAAAACTTAGTGTTGAACAAATTCTCTTGTAGCCAGAAGTGTAATAAGTGCGTACTACGGCAGCATTCTCTTGTAGCTGAATTCTTATTGGCTCGCGCGGTCAGCCATCCCATGGTGGCGTAGTAATACAGACGTTGGAGGCAGGTGCGCGCGCATCGGGGAACTACTTTCAGCGCGTTAAGCGAACAATAGGGATCCCAGAAGTGTTTCGGACGCGGTCGTGTTCGTATACGGTTGCCGCATACTTTTTTCTCGTATTGCCTCGCGTGAACGTGTATACACTTTTGCTGGACGTCTCGGAGGTGACATAGATTTCGGACGATGTGCGTGGTCAAGTGACGGTACGCGGATTTTATACTGAAGTGCACCGAAGTGTTGGTTCTCTCTAGTGTGTGCGCCCGGGCCCCGATGAGTGTGTGTCTACTCGATGTGTGTGGATAAAATTCACGGCATCATGTTGCCACGACGAAAATTGGATTACGCATCGATGGCGTGTCTCCTTCTACCCCTGTTCGTACTTGTTTCCCTTCCCGCGGTATCCGGTAAGTCTAATAATGCATTTATTCTCAACATATTCTATCGAGTTCTCTTTGGAATTAGTTTGAAGTCGTTGTTCGCCACATGTCGCTGCTAGGCAACAGGTCACGAAACAACGCTAAGCGCCGGCGCGTTGGACGCTTGCACGTTAACTGACATTCCGTGTTTTTTTCGAACGTTTTCACCGTTAAACGTCTTACAAACCGTTCGAGGTCAAAGCGTCGAAAGATTATCGAACGATTTCGTTCATATAATTGGTATTCCAGAGCGATGTCGGACATCGCTGTGCTTGCTTTCAATTACTACCTGTCTCAAAAATATTGACCATTTCAGTCTTATGCTGCTCGACACGTCTGTCTTTTCGAAAGGAATATTTCTCCAACGATTTCCTCTTTTTATTCTTTATTTATAAGATACGTAAAAAGTAGTAGGTTTATGGAACAGGGTAAATATTGTTGTTGACCCCAAGATTCGTGTTGTTGTTCTGTGTACGAAAACAGTTATTTTTCGTATCTTGACGACTAGAGAGAATATTTTTTTTGTACTTTACTTTTATTATATTCTTGACGCATGCGTGCTAACCTGCTCGAATACACGTGGTTATGTTACTGTCACAGTGGTGCTCAATTTCGATATCGTCGATAAGCTTGTGCCTTAAAGTTGGTAGTCCTGAGGGACAGGTGCCCAACCCCGCTTTCCAGGAAACGAGCCTTCCTTCCCTCGTGTGCACGTAAACATCCGAACCAACATTTCGCGTCCTTGTTTCTTTTCCACTTCGCTTGTAAATATCAGTTTACCTTTTTTTCTGTACGCAGTACTTTTTTGTTGTAATATTTAGTTCGTTAGAAATATTTTCAATATCTTTATTTCTTTTAAATCGGTAATTACGTAACAAACGTCATAACTACAGAAGAATAAATTTTTCAAGAGAAACCGCATTTAATAATTTTATTTGATCTTATTGTCGATTATATATTTTCTCTAAATTAAGTATGACTATGGACACTTAACGATTAGAGGTCAACAGTTACACATCTATGAGAAATTTCAAAAATATTCTGTTATTTTCATCGACATTAAATGGACATTAATATTTTTTGATGCAACGTTGGATTTCATAAATGTAAAGTCTGTCCATTGAATTCCTATGAAAAAGGCAATGAAATAGATAATTTTAGTATTTGTTACAAACTGAGACTACGGTACGTAAACTGGAATTTTGTGTTTGTTTTAAACTATTCTCGGTGCAGAGTACTTTATGACCTTTCGAGCATTTACGATCATGAATTTTCATTTTCACTTTTCTACAACGCATAAATCTCTGTGAGCAGTGACGTAACACTGGCTCGGGCCAATGAGTACTTAGGCGGGAAGAACGTGCAGTCGGTACAGAGCAATCGACCAAAGAAAGTTAGCAAAACCGAATTAGTAGTGACACGCAGACAAATGCAAGCTACATTCGCCAGTTGTTGAATTCATTTGTTGCATAACAAATTATATTTCATCCCATACACGCAATGGAAATCTTCCGTACTATATTTCCTTAATATATCACTGACTTGAGATTCTACTTGAAAATATTTAGAACACTAAAATTTCTTATTTCTTCTCCCTCATTTTTCTGTTACATTGATAACAATTTAAAATACTCAAAACAGATTGAAATTTATTTTTATCAATTGAGTTTGATCAATTATTAACCAGATTAATCGGGAATAAATAAATCAATAATTTTCTAGCCTTTTGATGCGATTTTTATTCGTGTCGCTCAGTCTATTATTAGATAGAGAATGAAAAAAAAAAAGATATCGCAAGGATTACGTTCTAGAACGTTCTCCGATTGAGCGGACCGAGGACCTCGCCTCGAGTCTGTTACTTTGCGTTGAGATACTCTGAATGCGGCATGGCGGCAGTTCTCCAGACGCTCGCCGTTCTTACGTTCTCAGGCTTTCTCTTCTCTCTCTCCTTAGGAAACGATTCGCCCGGACTTAACGTGCTTTCACACAAAACCACGCGTCGTCCGTGCACCGATACAAGTATCACGTTCATTTTCGCGAGCTAGCTCGCGATTGACCGACTAAAACCGTGTTCGTTATTGAAAAAAAAAATTTCCTTAAAACGAGTAAGTATAATAATTTACATAGAGAGAGTTTTCGAAGCATGTGGAATATAGAACAAAATGTGTGAATCGAACAGGGACAGGATGTTTAAGAATGTTTAAATAGAAAGGCACAACGGCGTGATATACATTGCGGTAATTAATACGTTGTTGATAAGAGTAAACAGAAAATTGTTGACAATACTTAAGAAGCTTAAATAAAATGTTATTATATTCGCTCATTAGTGATATCTTTTCAAGTTGGCGGGAAATATGAATCGGTAATTGGTTCAGGGGCTCCTAATTGGATTTAATTTAAAATTCTAATGTACTACATTAATTCAAATGAAAATTGTTTGTTCTGTTAAGTGATCTTGTTGTTCTCATTTATGAAATGATAAATAAGGATCACGATAATTATAATACATCTTTTTGTTGTTCAGCATATTTCTATTAATGTCTTTATATTACGTTCTAATTTATAGAAATATAATCTTTCTTCATGGTAAAGCATTTATTTCCACGAGTAGGTTCGTAACTTTTTATAAATATGCAGTAACGTACGGTGTTACATAATACAGCATTCCTCTCTTCTCGTTCAAGATGAAAACTCCTCTCGAGGAAAACGTTCCTGTGTCGCTGACAAAGTGTAATACCTCCGAGTCGATTAGGAATCCTGTAGTTTTCGGCCATCGAAGCGATTAACATTTTTCAAGTCGGTATTCGGTCTTTCTATCTCGCTGGTAGCTACTAGAGACACTCGAAACCGGCACGGCTTAGAATCCGACGTGCGATCGACCTGCAACCGGTTCCTCGTTCCCTTTCATCGATTCAGGGGCCACACGAGCCTTCCGTGCACACGTGCATACACATTAATGCAACTTGAGAAACGCGTGCACAATGATACTAAAGTCTGCCAAGCGTCTCTCCTGCTGCCGTTCACTTAGAGGCAACACGTTCTCCAAGAAAGGTCACAATTTGACGATAATTCGAGTCGAGCCGAGCCGTAGTCGAACGTACCCGGCAGATTTCACTCTCGAAAAAATTACACGTTTAATTTAGCCCCGAGGAGGTCGTCTCGTTCGGTTTTGCTTCTTGATAATTCACACGCGTGCGATTGTCGTTGATGATTTCGCTGTTAGCGAAACCGGCTTTGGACCCTCGCGATCAGGTTTTCCACGAGCTATTAAAGACCCCGTTCGGTTCGAGTCACGCGTGCTCCCGTCGATGGATGGATACCACCAATACTTTTCTCCTGTTCCCCGATCGTTCTGTTTTCACCGTCAACCACCGGCAGGACATTGAAGAAAGACGAGAGATAGCCGGGTATCTCGCGGCATCTGTTAACTAAAAGGGCAAGATCTCTCTGGCTTCTTTCCGTTGCTTCAGCCGACCTGGCCTATACGCCACGCGGACATTTGCATTCGTCTTAACCTCCCCGTCGTACCTTTTCTCCCTGTTGTTGGTGCATAGCGTAAAACCGCATAATTAAGGACCTTCGCTACCGCACGTCCATCCGTTCCTTCCGTTCTTTCGTTTCTCTCTGCCAGTTACGTCGCTCGTTCCCCGTCTTCCCCGTCGCGTCGTCCAGAGATCCGCGGCTGCTCCTCAGTATCGTGCAAGAATCGAGGATTGTGCCGTCAGTCAACGGCAGGACAGCCGCGAGCCCTTATAAAGCACGAAAGGATCTATCCTGCGTGGCAGTATGTAGATTCCAAGAAGCTCGGGCTCGTAGAGAGGAGACTTTTTCGATAGTAAACGAAGGACAGAAAGGCGCGTCGAGGGCTTTACGCGCGTCTTACTACGCGTCTTCGTACACAACGTCGATTAGAAAACGTTCCTTCGATAAGGTTCAATTGGATCGAGGGGGATATTTCTGTTGGGTTGCAAATTTTCTGATGGCAACTTGCTCGTAGGGAGAATGCAACAGTAACTGTTGCATCTTTTTCAACGATATTTCAAAGCTTTCCTCGTGTAGAAATTATTTACAGGATAATTGAATCCCGCAGGAATTTGTTCTATTCGAATGGCTCGGGTAGAATGGTGTTCAGGTTCGTTCTTCAGCCGGAGGCCACCGATCTTCGGACGCGACTTCGCAAACTTGCAGCGAACGAGGAAATTATTCAGGCACTTGGCGTTTTCTCACAAGTATTAAGCGTTCGTTCCCTCCGAAGACGCGTTTTAATTTTCTTATCGTTACCGGCGATCGTTCGCGGTGCCCACCGATAAACACACGAGCAAAAAAGTGAGACCAAAGAAGGCTGTGATTGTGCCCGTGGTGAGAAGAGACCACCGTGAAACTGTTTTTCCCGCGGTGACACGTGGAAATGGTTTCACGCAGCCCGGATTCGAATCTGCCTAAAGCGATTATTTTCTGCGGCACGAGCACAGACAGAGAGATTCTTGTTACTCCTTCGTCGATATGGCCGTTTTTCCCAAGAGGAGCAACACAGGCATCGGCGAGGATACGCGAGAGGCCCGTTCTACCTTAGGTCAATGCGATCGTATCTATTAATCATTCGATTCTTTCTCTCTGTCTCTCTCTTTCCCCACGGGCGTAAGAGCGTGTACACAGTCACTCTTTTGCCTGATAAATGGCAATGAGCGCCACGGTAAAGCGAATGCTTTACACGAGGCTAATCGCCGACTGACTAATAACTTTTCTCCCGGCGAACGGTCATGGGAACCTGTCTATACAAACTTGCAGAATTTCCCTATTTTCGGAAACTTTCGTATTCCCCCACTTTTCTTTACTTCTCTTCTCGGTCCTACGTTTCGAACATGGTGGCACGTGGTAGGAAAATCGCAGAGATTTGTTCGTTCAAAAAAATTCTCCTAATGTAAAAAGGAACGAGCATCAGTTTTGTCTCGAAATATTAACCCTTTCATTCTCAAAATATGGTAATACGGATTGTACATAAAGAAATCAAGATTAAAAATCTTTCGTTGTATCAAAGAATTTAAACGAAAGCTTCAATTTATGCGTATTATCGATTTCGCGTGTATTAAGACGTACGAAGGTGATCGGAGCTGTAACGCAAATTACAGCCCTCTCTCTCTTCCATCTCTGTTTGGAAGTGTTTAAAATTTTCTGGTGACTGCAGCAATTCGACGCATTATACGTAAGATATTTTATTTGGTTAGAAGTTGGCATTTACGAACCGCCTCGCGTCATCGTTGTTGGTTAATAACACGATAAAATACAACTGCCATCCGGTTTGTTTCAAGCCTTCTCCCCGGCAGATGGACTTTTATTGCCGTGCGGTCTTTCTTCTTCTTCTTTTTTTTTTTTTATAAATAAACGTTATCGAAACTGGCTGTGTTTAACGTGACGCTGTATTTCGCGCAGATTGGTTCTTCGCATTTCGACAGTAATAACGTAGTGTATTACACGTCACGTAGCTCTTCTGAATTGTATATTTGACGCATTACGGTCGTGTGTATTTCGTTGGGTATCGCAAAACGTCGTAAATATTTCCGTCCATTTATCGTGTGTATAATTGTATATCGATATATTTTTACCACGCCCCGCTCGATCGACAATTTCGACAAAATTGCTCGCGTTAAAAGATTCACAGATAAGTGAAATACATTGCAATTAGCGTTATGGAACGTTGACTTGATTAATTTTTCACGCGGTCAGCGAAGCTTGCGTTTGAAAGCAAAAACCCCCTCGTAGACACGCTTGTTGATTCGTATTACATGCTTGCACGACGGAACAATCGAAAGCCACGCTTACGCGGCTAACGTTCCATTAAACGAACCGCCTTACTCTTTTCAGTAAGTGTATCATTAATCTCAACTCGGATCGATGCTCTACGTTTTCATTATTGATAGAACAATGAGAGTTTCGATGTTGTTTCTATGCCTTTTATAGGTTTGCGTTCGTATAAATAAGGTTGGTTTTATACAACGTCGTAAATATTATGGTAATTTCACAACAGATTTTCTTTTAATGTTTTCCTTTACCTTTGTGGATAATCTTCCATACAATAGCTTCTTACCTTTGAATTAACGTGTCTCACTTCACAGTACAATTACCTCGCGAAATGATCAACCACGATGCAAGTTGTAATAAAGAAATTTATTGTAGAATATCTGTTATAGCTAAATCGACCAGATTTTCTGAAGGTAGATTCAGTATGTTTATTAAAGAAAAAAGAAGGATGTACTTCGTAAATGTAATGAAATAAAATTACATTTTACTTTAATTACTGTGTTTAACGAATTAGAACGAATGAAGATATCAAGCTGTCTACATTTTTATTATATATAGTCATTGCTTAGTACTTAAACAATAGTTACACATAGTTATTTGAAGAAAAAATCGCCTTCAGTAATTTTATACACTTTCATTTTAATAATTTCTTTATATCTACTATAGTTTTCTAAGATATACAAGAAAATAGGAAAGCACATATTAACCTTTAAAGGGTGTTTTCACCCTGAAGAATCAACAAGTAGTAAAAAAAAAAAAAGAATTGCACGATACTTCTATCGACTTTCCCCACAGATTTGCAAAGTTTCAAAAGAAAATCAGAATCTTCGAGTTACCAAAGTTCCCTTATCAGTTAACCTGTAGCGAAATTCAGCGCATCTCGGATCGTTACGATTAGGTTGTCGTGGGACGGTGAAAATTTTCCGGAAGTTACGTCAAGTCCTTTTCAAGCATTCGCTGTCACCGTTCCCCCGGTAGATTTGCACGTACAGCAAGGAAGAATCCGTGTGTTGGTATAGAGTGTTTCGCAATTTGTAAGTGAGAAACGGCGTTCTTACCGAGTCCCAGCTCGCGCGGTGCGAACCTCGGTTGAACTTCTTCGTGGGTGCACGCGTGTCTCTCTCTCTCTCTCTCTCTCTCTGTGCACGTATAAAATTCATCTCGTTTGTATCGGCTTGCACATGCAGTTGGTGCAAATTCGTTGCGTGCGCGCGGCTGTCGAGGCTGGCGGACGCCGTGCGCGACGAGTTATCAACCACCTTCGCTCCCACAAACTGGTCCTTGGTGATCTTTGCCGGTGATAACGCAGTGTTTCACGCGTTGTCCCGCGCTTTCACGTTGATTGGCTGTGACTTCACTCTAATTGGACCTGCGAGAACCGACTCGACGATAATCCATTCAGCCTCCGTTACTTTCGATTTGGTAAATCGTTATTGAATGGTAAATTTCTGGAGCCTCGATGGATATTATTGCCCCTGTGTTAATTGACTCGAGTGTGTACGCTTGTGCGTGCACACTCTGTACGCGAGCGGTTAGGAGAGAGGATTAGGGGGAAAATTGCACCAGTGAAAGTGTTATAATTGGATCGTTTTGCTGAAACGTTTGGACGTTTAATTTTATTCAATTATTACGATTAATTCGTTGAAAGGTATGGGATGTTTGCAGAAGTTAGGGATACGGTGAATGTATTATAGTTACCTTGTCACACGTACAAATTGCATATCAGATGAGAAATCGAAATACTGATAAATGGATGCAGATACGCTACCGGCCAAATGTTTGGAATCACTGTGCATTGCAAGTTGCACAAAAATTCCCCAAAAAAGTTAGCATTTATAATAATTTTTCAAGGAATTTTTTATCATTCAAATCAATCGAAACGAGGCAAAGTACTATTGATCTCCACAACATCAATTTCAAATCAATAAAGAATTAGTAGCAGATTCAATATTAATATAAACTGGCAGGTGATTCCAAATTTTCGGCCGGTAGTGTATGTCTTTTTAATTTACGAACTTACAAAGAAGTTATGGTAAATATCGGAACAAACAGATGTTTTTATAATTGTAGAATGAGCAAGAAGGAATGAAATTATTTATGCTAATTACTGTATCTCGAATTCATTTTTCTCACCGTTATTTAGATTTGCCGATTAATCGTGAGTTTCTCTCAGGTAGTTTTCCGGGAAATATGTTTCCTCTCCCTTGTTTTTCGTCATTCTACAAAGCTAGACGCTCTATGAAAACGTGACTTTCTCGTCTACATGCACGTTCATATATACAGTCCCATTGTGTAATGGTCCTTGAACCAACATCCACCAGCAGCTGGTCGACGGTCTCCCACGCCCTGCTACCAAACGGCACGAGTCCTTACAGGATTCCCAGGATTTAACACGCTTATGTCGAAGCAATTGGTCCGTGATTTTTTTACCACTGTGGTTATTACCATAGGAAGTGACGTGACTTCTTTTGTGCCCCACTTCTGTCGCTCATTTCCTGTTTACTTTGTGTGCTTCTACAAGTGCTCACTTTCATTTCACAAATACAAGCTACCTTCGTAAGAAAAAGGGTAGATTTTTTAATTCAAGCTCTATCAATGCATTTCTTCACGACACAATTCTCTCTGAGACTTACTTGTTTCAACTAAACCAGGCCACATAATTATTTTCTCTAGCTATGGTGGTAGAGAAAACTTTTATACCTTGAAAACAAGGAGGAGAAATGATATTTGCAAAAAAAATGTTGTCTTCCTTCTTATTAACCCTGAGACCATTTACGTGGTGCAGCGTGTATGTGAACACGTATAAATTTCCGTGCGACACTCGCAGAGAAATTGCAGGGAAAGAAAATCCCACAAACGGTTTCGAGCCATTCCGTTTCGTCTTCCCGGTAATAATCGCTCGCGACGCTCGTCAATCAGCATGGTCACTCGTGCATTTCCTTCAAGCCTGAGGGAATCTAACGAGTGGTCGCAGCGGAATCGTCGATTTTAGGTTTCCTTCTTCCACGCTACAGTTCCGTCAACTTTCGTCTTTTTATTCACCGCGGATCGTTGTGCTTACAAAAGACTACGCAAATGGGTAACCTTTGAATCTTCCTATCGACGAACACACGTGTAATTACATCGATAGGAGCACGTTACGCTGTTTGATCGCAACAGTGCTTGCTAACGCGTCGAACCGTGTAAACGCATTCTTGGCTTTACGCACACAGCACAAAGCATTTACAATGGAGATGTGGAAGATGTGCAGGATCGATAGGTTATCTTCTGGAACCTTTAACGTGCGTTTTAAATGCCAAAGGTTTCGTAAAATTATTTCTTATCGATGTGTCTTTTTTTCCATACTCTTTCGTATAGTAATGTTAACAACCGCAATTTACTTTAAGAGCTGAAATACCTACCGTAGGGGTAATAAGATAACGCGTGTAATAACGTTTTGCGATGCAAAAAGAATTTCAGTTACAAGAAGTAGCTTGTAAGTACTTGAATTGCAAGGTAATAAGCATTTATGGAATAAATCTTTTTTTTTTCTATACCACGAGACTATAATATCCTAGGAAAAGTAATATGTACCTACTATATTTGTTAATGTTACGATTTAGCAATATTTTCACGTGTTATTTTTCGTTGTATCTTAATATCACAGAATTCTGTTTCCATTGTTACATTTTATTTGCACAGAGGTACGAATCATTTTTCACGAATTTGAACTTGATTTTGGCAACCACGTCAGAAATTAGCAATACCATACGAAATGGTTCTTATGGGATTAACATATTGCAGATTGGTTAGAATTTCTTGGATCCTTGTGGGCTGTTCCTTAAGAAGCCCGAGCCCACATTTACCAGTTTTTGTGTACTTGTCAATTAGAGGAGTTTCGGTCGCTCGAAAAAGCATGCCTCACCTATTAGCAAGGTGTAGCTTCATTTTGACTATGGATCGGATTGGTCGATTTTTCTAAAATGGCGTGAGGTGTTTCGTGGTAGAATGTATCCACCATGTTTCTTCCAAGAACGTACAAAATTTATTTCTGCAGCCGGTTTGATAAGGAAAAACTTCCTTTCGTTTATTATATAATATAATCTTATGTGATAAGATACCATGGATTCACAGAAATCGTAATTTCATTCAGTACCGAAGACTTTCGTTAAAATAATTACAAGTACGTTTATTTATACTACTAAGTTGTTTAATATAAAATGTCAAATTTTTCAGAGATGAGTGAAAATCGTTTTTTAAATTCAAACAGACATTATTCAACGGTGACCTACCAAGAATTGCATAAATTTTAAGTTAACACGAAAAATCTCAGAAATGTTCAACAGACGAACAATCAATTTTCAAATGATAAGAAATGTGATATTTCGTATTACACGACTTAATACAAATTTTTCCAAATTTTTCCATTCAGAATTTAGGCAATCTTTAGGTGCACAAGCATGCGGCAGAAAGCGTTTCTAACAAGTTGGTGAAATGTGACCATCGGTAAGACTTGGCGAAGGTTGTTGAACAGAATTCGTCCTACCTGGAACAGTCGTACAATGTTATACGCGTTCGTACGAGTTTCACCCTCCCTTCGGATCCCCGTTTGTCCGTTTCGAGTCTACGGGTACCTTTGTACCATTATCGATTGCCAGGTGCGTCTCCGATAGGTTCCCGAGCGTGACGGAACGCGTTGGAAAAGGGTGGTGCACTGTTTTTAGCGTGGATAGTACGTCTAGGAGGTTTGCAACTGCAAATGCACGTGAAAATGATGACAATTGAAATGAAAATGAAATTGTAAAAGTGCGTATTAAGAGATAAACTGTTCCCTCTTTTGGGGAACAATATTTTTCTCGATGACGAAGAAGGGGCACATATGTATGGATTTAGGACAGACAATGATATAAATTTGATGCAAATTTTCCTCCGAAAGAAATAATTTAAATCAGTGTTTTGAAATATTTAAGTACATACAACGTGTTCCACTTTGTGCAGCCACTCGGTTTGGTGTAATTACGAGCAGTTAGTACCGGTAATTCGAATCGGCGACGTGCATCGTTTCGAAATATGATCGGAAATTAATGTGTTTCACGCACACCTATGCCCATATTGAAAATGCTCAGATACTTTTCTTATTTTTAATCTTTAATCTTTCTTATTTTTCAACGTTCAGCTCTTTCCTCTTCTTCTTCAGTGTTATCAATTTGTTACATATAAATGCCCTTCTTTCGTATTTTCCACTCGTGTTCTCATTAATCTTCTTCGCTTTCAAAAAGTGAAATTGTAAACAACTTTCACATTCTTTTTTGCAAAATTTTTCATAAATTTGACAATATTTATCAGTTTCTTTTATATGTTATAATTACATCAAAAGTAAAAAGTAAAATTACCAAGGAGTATTTAAGAAATGTATTACTTTGTCTTTCTCTCTTCGGGAAAGAGGAAATAGAAGAATATAATTGTTCATCGTAATTCTCAAGCAGGAAGTCCTTGGATTCCTCGTGTACGGATTCTCCGAGTGTCTGAGAGAACTTTAAATAGTGCATTTTTTTCTTCAATTCTCAGTTGCAGGATGCGGGCTACGCCATTTTCATACGTCAGTATTTCAGCGTATACCGATGCACTCGTATTGCATCCGAGATTCCTGTGGCGCATTTACTTCTCACCGTTTCTGTTTTATCATTGGACCTCCGCATCCTGTTTTAACAGGAACGCTGTTTTCTTCGTGCCAATAAGGATCGCGTATTTTTTCACCTTTGCACAGTAATCTCGCCTAACTTCCCTTTCGCGAAAGAAGCGGACTTACCCATTTCTTCGTCTTAAAAGCCGAATTACTCGCAGGAAATCATTTCGTTGCTTTATTCATTTTGACGTATTACGAGTTCCATACTAAACCATTCATGCAGCCGATCTAATAGTTATAAATGGAGAAAAGTAGGGGTACGATGATTTTCGTCTCGATTCCAGCCAATTATACTCTTCGTTCCACCCAGTAAAAAGTAACATAAACGTTCCGTAAATTCGATTTCTCGGAACGATACACGGTAGAAAGCGCGTAGATGCTCAAAGTGGTAACGTTATACCCGGATTCGTTAACAGATTGTGAAACTTTCCAACGTCATTGGTACGCCCAGTGAAATAATATAATAAGAGGGGAAATACGTGCCGCGAGTAATTATCCGCGTCGTCAGTTTCACCGGGTCGTTTATATTTTCACGTTCGTTAATTTGTGAGCCGGTTTGAAAAGTGTGCCTTCTGACGAGGTTCGATAGTTGCAGCGGAGAGAAATCTGTATTTAGGCCTCGTTAATCGAAACAAGGCGAGGCATTTTTCTCTGCGTTCTTGTTCTCATTATTTTTGATAATTTGTCCTACTCTCGTTATTTCCACCCGTTCTACGGTCCACGTATATGGTCATCGGGGAATTATTGCGGCAACACTTGTCACTGTTCGAATGGTGGACTGGTGCACTCTCGATGGCCGCACCAGACGATGAAGTTGACTGCCATCGACAGAGAATACCTTGGCGTTCTGGCAACGGCAGGTGCGAGATACGAAGGTAGTCGACAACGTTTTCACCGTGATTCGTTCCTCCGGATAACGTGCGTGCTTTGATATTCGATGCAAGAGGATAGAAAGGTAGGCGTGCTACAGTGGTGGACTGCCAGGATTCAGATTCGCTCGTATCAGTCTTGCAAATGCAGCGTTATTATTAGGCTGGTGTACCCGAAATGAAACTTTAGACACATTTTGTTTATTTAAAAAATAATTTCCATAGGATTCTGTACACTTTTCCTAACGATTAAACTAATTTCATTATTCCAAATTTATAAAAATCGTGTCTCCGAATGCTACTTTTGTAGTGTCTCCATTTTGGAATAATTTATTTGTTAAAAAGAATATTCAGGTCTTTAAAGAAGTGAATAGTCTTTACCGTGGATTGTTTTCAATGATTTTTCAATTTTATAATACGTTAAGAAACCGATTCACAAATTGCATTGCATAATTTTATGCATTCGGAGGATTGTTATTCTTGAAAACGAAACTTTAGTAACTTAACGCGATATCAGCCTTTTGTGTCGTTGATTTTTGATCGAAACGGTATCAGCGTGACATTTGATAAAGCCATCGGAGAAGTTAGACATGACTCGTGCCAGGCTTTCTACGTCGGTACCAGGTTCAGTTGCGTCTGAAACACGATTCTGTGTAAATCCATACACGTGCGGCTTTCAAATCGAAATCACGTCTAAAACTCATATGCGATATGTCATTTTAATTTTCCCTCCATCGTTTCAAAACACAGCGTGTTCCATTCAGAGACGTGTAACGTCGAAGGACTCGCCAAAGAGAAATTCACTGGATAACTTGTGACGCTGTCTGTTCGGTCCTTACTCTTTCTCTTATGTCAGCGCAATTGCTCGCCGTCTTCATTCAGATACATATGGACATTTATATCGCGCGGCTCTCGCCGGTCACGAAAGAATCGTCGAGCGGCTTAATCGTGCGTTGGTATTTAGGGTCAACGAGACAGCAGACGGACGAAGAAACGGGGAATAGAATGGAAAAAGAGAGAAAGGGAGATTCGATGCTGTGGCGTGCACCATAGCGAACGGAGCACACGTACATTGCATAGGTATTGATCCTTGAACCATCCGGATCAACGTGTTCGTACTCAACACCTTTCTCCTGTGTTTCATCCTTTTTCTTCCTGTTCACCGTACCTGTATCTTCTCCTTCCTCTCTTCTCCGGTCTCGGAGCAGCGCCTCTCTGTGATAATAATTATCCGTTCGAGTCTCTTCTTGCAACCAAAGTCACGATGCTTCTTCTTGCCACTTCCCCTTTGCGTTCGGGATTGAGTGTCAAGAAATATTTGCCATCGATTACCCTTCTCTTCTTCGCCGAACCACCTCGTGCCTTGTTTCCGATTAATCACAACTGTATTCATTTCGTGATTTTTCGATCGGACAGTGAAATTCTTCTTTTTCCCGTTAGAATGATTTATCTGTTCCGAGGATTGCTTTTACGAGCAATGTAGCAAGACAGTGTTGCGCGATTTTAATTAGAATAGATATAGAAGGATAAATTTCTCGAGTCTTCGACGGAGAGAAAAATCTCGAGACCCTATACACGCGGCCGAAGGGTTGCCGCTAACGTGTTATATTCTCTTAGGTATTGTTGGATCGTACCCCATAGCAGCGGGTATGAATATAGATACGTTGCTGTGCATATGCCGGTACGTTATGCGTACTTATTCATAACGTGTGCCGACTCGAACCCAGCATCGACTTTATTATCGTGAAGCAAGAACACCAAGAGGATACTAAGTATAATGGCCGCGAAGGTACCTTATACCAACTTAGAAGAACCCTTTTCCTAGCTCGAGATATTCGCTTCTTCTTCGAACTTCTACTCCTCATTCACGGTTAACGACGCAAATGATGATGATTTGCTATTTTCAGAGTTTCTTTTTCGCCTCTATGGTTAAGAAGCGGGCAATTGTGCTTCGTAAATTGCGTTACACTAAGGGTCCACCGATCTTTTTCATCGGCGGAATTTATTAGCGAGTCAAGGTGGCCGACGTTGTACGGTCTACGGCTGTAGCGAGATATAGCTTATTTAAAATTTCATCTTACTTTGATCCGTGCATTTTGCCGCGTGCTTGATTAATGACGGTTTATACGGCTGGCTTTATCGACCGGGCAAAAGTTTGTCGATGGTAATAAATGGAAAATGGAGATCGCGACGTCGATTGATTTTCTCGGAGGTTCGATGAAAGCCAACGGTAACGAGCATCGACAAGGTGATCTTTGCTTTATGATCGATAATATAATTCTATATTGGACATTTGCACCCGACGAACTTCAACCGGAGATCTTTATCGTTTCGATATGATAAAGTAATATTTTCAACTATTTTTCCCTTTTTTTTCTTCGAACATTGCGAAATTCCGGAAAAAGATCGATAACTTTATATTTTTGGTTGAACGACTAATAATCACTTATGAGAAAGTGCTTGTGTTCAATTCTTCGTATGACAAATGACACATGAATCAATTGTAAAATTGTTGAATTTTCTACGTTTTCTTTCTTTTCATGTGTTTCAAATGATCGAAGGTTTGAAACTTTCGGAAGTATTGGAGAAAGTGTTAAATAGATTTGTAAAGGATACACTTCGCGGACATCATTTATCATCCTGTTTCTTCTTATTTTCAACCGTATGGCTCGTGAGCTTTTCATTTTTCATAAACAGAACGTGGACATTAAAGTTGTGCGAGTGTGTGTTTCGCAAGAATATAACGAGCTGTAATTCCGGTGAAAGCGAATAATTGATCCAATTTTTGTAAAGAGCCATTACATGATGTGTATCATTTATTTACCGATACTTAAAGCTTCACTTGTATCTTTCAAACTTAATGTATTCAAGTTTTTTCACACGACCCAAGAAAAACAGTGAAATTGTTTTAGTATAATAAAAATCGATATGATTAGAAAAAAATTCGTATCTGTTCATAACTCAGATTTTCAGTTAAACGTATTCGCAATTTTGCAAGAAAAAAGATGTCTTCCTTTTCGTACGGTACCACAGCTTAAATTTTTCTAATTGACCGCGTTAATCTTCCTGCACCGCGTTCAGCGTGCTCAAGTGATTGACACACTAGAAGGATAATGAATTCTTTAAACGAGCGTTGCATTAAGCTCGACTTGCCAGCTTATCAATAACGCCGCAGGTATGAAAGTGTTCGTAAGTACAAGAGTTATAACGTTACCTACATAATCACTGTTGGATTTATGGGTGACAATTTTCGAACATGATAAGTGGATAGCACTATTACCTTACTAAATTACATTCGCGATATTCTCTGAGAAAGGGCGAGACAATTGATGGACTAAATCCGTTGAAAATAAATAATTTGACATATACTCGGGTACGAACACAGAGACGATGCGAAATTACCGCGCTCTATTTTAATTACGCCTCGTAAATCAACTCTCTCGCGCTGCGCTGCGGATCGTCATCGGAAATTAGCCTCGTAGTGGATTATTTAACCATCTTTAGGTAGGAACTTTCTCTCCGTCAGTGGGACACATTTCAAGCGGACTCTATTGTTAGAAGCTCACGCGCTCATTTTGCTTTGAAACATCGCATCTCTTATCTGATATTCGAATTTCTCAGGTACAAAGTTTTAACGACTTCCTTGGACAAATTGCAACGTTGAAAATTTTATATCTTCTTATTAGAAGTATTGTATTATTCATTTTATTGTATTCGTAGTGCGTGTTTCTCAAATCACGTTCGTATTAGAGGATATCTACAATACGATCTAATTGTGATCATTCGTATTCTACGTTTAATATTTAGTTTCCTTAATCACGTTACCAGAAGTCGTTTTTAAAGTATACTTGAAATTTAAAAGAGAGGCATGAGAAGGGTGGAATACAACAATGTTGTTAATGCCAAATTTTCAGAAATTGATATAACACTATAACGTTGCAAGTACCATGGGACATTGTTTCATTGTTTACAATACCTTCATAAATTATTTTGCACCCAATAAATTTTTTATACCTTCAAAAATTATTTCATACCTAATAAATGCCTAAAATTTTCGTTTCTACATTTCATTTGCACACATATACACAATTTTCGTGAAGAATAATTGCAATAGGTCTCTTGGTTATTTGTTCCTCTTAAAAATGGTACTTTTTGGTACTTGAAGCGCCATGGTTTGGAACCCTAAATTTGTTTTTTAAAGCACTCCATAGCAGTAAGGGCGTCCACGTGTGAATAGTTCTTTCTTTTCCCGAATCTAAATTAGCAATAATACATATGAACAAATAAGTACATCTTTACCTTTCTCAAGTTACTCGAACACGGTAAATATGTTTACTTGTGCACAAATAACACAGATCCAGCAAGACACACCGGCTGAGAAACACTGGTAAGCGTTGGTATTTAATAGGTAGGGCGGCATGGGGGCTGTTACGCAGGCAGGCTCCCCTAGTTTCCGGTGTCAGTGATGCACTCTAGCTCCATGCTGCGGTTCCTTTCTAGCCTCCACACACGCGTATTTGAATCACACGCAAGGCCTTTCGTCTGTCTCTTCATTTGCTCTCTTCCGTATAGTCGAAAGGCAATGTCCTTTCCTGTCATCGTACAGAAACGTGACGGAGATAAGCGGCGACCATATTTGACAATAGTTGTATTACGAATGTACCCACATATCGTCCTTTGTATTTGCCCTGTCGGGTTCCCAAGAAATTCCTCCGGATGTGAGAGGAGATCTGTCGCCTCGGCGCGGCGCCGACACTGTTGGACGCCTTTTGCAAAATTAAACAAACGCTTAAAAATACGCGTTTCGTGTTTATTTATCCGGCGTTATCTGATAAAAGTTCCGAAAATAATTCCGTCACGTGAAAGATCTCGGTTAGAAGGTATATACGTACGTGTATTATTTATGTACATATATACCGGCGTCTTTACGTGGATCGTTGAACAAAGAGAAAGGATTGGTCTCTGAACGAGAGCCTGGAAAAATTCATGAACTCGATTTGAGTGTGGGAGGACGAGAATTGTGGCAAACGGAGGAACACAAGAAGCTGGGGAATGCCTGCTACGAGAAGAAGGGCTTCTTCTTCCACGTGGAGGACAGTAGCACGATCTTTAGGAGATAAGGTTCGCGAAGATGAAACCGGATAACCCACCTTCCCTTTTACAAACTTCTTCTCACCAACAGAGCAAACGAATTTCAGGCGAAGGGTGCACCCATTGTACTGCAGGGCATATCCTGGTTGAGATACATTACCTGGCATATCTTCTTGCTACGATAGGGTTAAAGTGCAAGAGCAAAGTTTTGCTATAACGTTTGCCTAAAACTTGACACTTTTTTTTTAATATTAGTAATCTTTACAAAGTTCCATTCCTTCGAGCTTTTGTAACATAATCGTTTGTACTCTGAGGATTCTCATTGTTACGATGTAAATTTCAATAAAGAACAATTTGGCGTAATACGAATAACGAACCTAAAGTTAGATGTAATGTTTCGTGAATAAGATGTTCGTGGAGAAAATTTTTTTGCCGCGTACACGAGCAGGTAGCGTAAATATCAATGGGCAACTGTGGCTTTAGATAAGGATTACGTTCAATTAAATAAGACCGTGTTGATATTCACGTTTGGACGTAGCGTGTAACTCAGAGATACTTGGAAGTTTATCGAATCTATTTGACCACAGGTAAAGTTAATAGGCACTTTCGTGGCGCTGGAACACCTATGATTTCATTTTGCACCGTGGTTTGCTGTGTTATTTCGTTACCGTATCGTTTGATCACAAGTAGTCACTTGGTAACGGATTTGAAAAAGAAAAGAAAAGATCCCAAGGGAGTCTGTTGTACCGCGTCTCAATCTAAGATGGCTAGAGAAGGTGAACATATCACGAAACGCTCACTTTCGACTCATTTGCTCTGGGCAATTATTATTCGAACATAGAACACCATTGGTGTTGTTGCTGTTTGCCAGTTGAACCGTCGATAGCCGCGGGAGAATTGCTGGTTGCCTATCGTTTCGAGATCTCGATAGCTCGTTGCGCTTTGATAATTTATTAACTGTTCTTTATATCCGGGATCTCACGATGCTCCGGTTAACAAAATTTATGCGGAATCTTGTTCTCTTATCGTTGGAACGTACAACTTCTAATACAGGGGAAGGAGAACACGTTCCCGGCCGCGTTGCTTTGGAAATAAAGCACACGCTATCGTTGCGCACGTAATCTCTGGACATAGTCGAAGTTGAGGTTACGCTTGCATAATAGCACGTCGGTGGATCGTTACGAACGAAATGGTCAGAGCCATGTCATCCTCTCTACGGTTCATGTCACTTCGCTACGTGACCGGAATTCCAAGCAGCTACGGACGACGCTCGATGAACTGCGTCCAGAGCGTATCGAGTTCTATCGGTCGTTTCAAAAGTTTAAATCTCTTTCTTTTACGTTTAGTTGTCTCGGATGGGTTTTTCGGGCCGTCGAAGGTTAACTGGATAAGCAAACGGTTTGTTTTTTCCGTACAGATTTTACACGGTGTGTAATTAGCGAAACGACGAGATGTACTCGAAGATATTTCTAATTTTGTTGTTCTACCTTGTGCAAGTGGATATTCATTACCGTGTATCGCATTTTTGACAAGTTGAAAATTGACGTTCCTTCGGAATAGCCGCCGAGATGAATGCATTTGGCGTGGCAGAGAACCTGCGTATTCGAGCTTCGTGTAACTGTACTTTCATTCTAAGGATCTTCGAAGATACTTTTAACGCTCCACCGATTCTCAATTGCGAATAGTATTCTTGGACTGCCGCAGTGGCCAGTGTTTATTAAACAGTTGACCCCGCGTGATAACTGACGATTTGTAAATGAATTATAAATACCATTTGGATTCTGTTGCTTATTTTATACGAATTACTCGAAATGAAAAGGACGTCTGGAAGGAATAATGGCTCAAGTGCTGGATATAGGCTGTTAGCGAAAATTATGAACAATTTTCCTGGGATTTAGTGGAAATTTATGCATCTCGAATTGCATAATAAAATATGATTTATATAAATTAATGGAGAATATGTTGCAAACAAATTTTCAACGATTCTTTGCTTTGCTATTGACTATAAGAAGATTAACCTGAATTCTTAATTTTTTTATAATTTTCAAATTGTGAAAAACGTAATTCAGAATTTGAAAGAACGTTGAAATAAAATAATATAAGTTACAGTTTGTAACATTTTATTTTCGAGAATGTTCTACAATAATCTGTGCTTGTAACGTATAGACTGTCCAATTGTTATGCGTTTCGCGAATGGAGTTTCTAACGGCGAGTATGTTGGATGATTTCAAAAGTGTGGATAGTCTGAAAGTTAACAATGCAGAGCCTTTCGAATGAAAGCTTAGAAAATCTTACAAAAAATTGACAAGTTTTCTTGCAACTTCTATTGTTGGGCGTTGACGTTGCTATAATTGTTTCCACTTGATTATGTGTTTTACAATTGAATGTCAATGCATAATTCACCATAGTGTTTGAATAATAGTAAATACTTTGTGAAAAGATTGCTTCGGATCGTCATTAAGTGTTCTTCTTCTTCTTGCGAATTCAACGGTATTTGCATACACTCGGTTCGACGTCATTAATCTTCCAGCTTGACAGAAAATTACCGGGATCATAATTTTCAATTCTAATAAACGTGAACTGGCGACGTTACTCTGATAAACGGAAACACGGCGTGGAAGAAATTAAATTACAGCCTTTAAGCGGTATGTATTGCGTGTTTTTAGCGAAGATTTTTCAAAGAAGAGACTTAACGTGAACAAAAATCATTAACCGAATCGCGTTACAGTCTAATTCTGGAAGACATTAATCCAGCGAGTCTTGGTTTTGCGAGATTAGCGTTTGTAAAACATTCGCTGGAGTGTGGTTAGAGGAAAAACGACGTAACGGACAGTCATAATTTTTTAACACCGATTATTCTACCTCCTGGAAGTATCGGAACGACCTCTTTTCCTGGTGATTTGAATGCCGGCACGTACGATACTTTCTGCCGTCGTGGAAGGAGTAAAGTGTGTTCAGTTGCCACGCGCAATTCTATCCTATAAAAGTTTATTGTTTCTTGTTAACATTGTAGACACTTGTTGCATTAAAAAGGATACTATTATTTATTTAACATATCGCAGTTAATAAAAATTGACGTAAAGTTAACATTTCTATAATACGTAAGTAACATTTGCAAGGAAATTTTTGGTAATTCGAAAATTTTCAAAAATTTGAAACTTTGCAGAAATGTAGTTCAATCAACGCTAACAACGAAACTATTTTTTAAAACGGTCCCAAGGGTGAAAACTTCCCTTGATAGATATCCGAAGAACGACACTTTCTTCAATAATAAACTATCGAATATTACACTGGGATTATTATTTCCATAAAATTAAAAATGTGAATTTAAATGATTAATTAAATTTCACATTTTTATCTGCGCCTGTGTATCAGTGACAAATGATATTCGAGATCATAACCGACACGACCAGGATAATGAGCGACACTTTGCATGTTCAACGTGAAAAAGGAGAAGGAACGTTAAAAAAATAAATTCCGGTATCTCGAAATGTTATCGGAAAGAAGTCAATGTTATCGACACAGTTAGTACATCGTTAGTCCCCCCCTGTAATGTAGTGCAAGGTGGTGGTGTTTGGAAAAGGGCCCCGACCATCGGCAGATGTTCCATTCACCCTGCCGCCCGCTACGTTAGGCCCCTCACAGGGCTATACAAAGTTACGGGTGCATACGGCGTCGTCACATGCGAAGGAATCGATAGTATCGAAGAGAACAGCTGCGTTTTTCTCTCGATCATCCTTCAAGAAGTATTTTTTTTTTTCCTTCTTTACACGAGATGCCGAGATTTTTTCTAATAGTTTTCGCTTAGAGGAAACAACATTCCGGTCGTTGTTTCTTTTCCAGTGCAATCTACAATGCAAACGTTCTCTTCGATTTCAGTTTGTCAGTGTCAATAGCACACTTTTTTTTTTGCAAGCGTAAGAAGACGTTGTTTTTTGTTTACTTTCTGCAGAAGAGCACTGCATACTTTAAAAGGACAATGTTAGAGATTCCTTCTTTGTTTTCTTTATGATGATTTTCACGACGTGTCAATTTTTATCATCTATTTGTATTTCAGTATAATTTTATTTTTATAAATTTCTCATCGCTTCCCAGACGAATCAATGTTAGTTTCTGACTTCTTAGAACGTGCAGAATCCAGTTGACTTCGTCTACGTTTAACATTCTCCTTTATTCATAAGGAATGAGTTATTGTTGCTTCATAGCTTATTCAAACGAACGAGGTTCCCGCGTAGCTTGTTTTTACAAAAAGAAAGTCACCCTTCGGCTGTACAAGGTCGCAGAACCCTGTATCAGGGACCCCTAAAAACAATATGGACGACTAACGAACGGCCATAAATTGCGCAATAGGACCGAGGTACGAGCCACTTAGGCGAATATCCGTAATGCCCATTATAATACAATAGGGTCCCAGGTCCGCTGTCTCTTTTCCTTTTTCTCCGGTTGGCTCCTCTCAATTCCGAAAAACAATGGCGGCCGCCAGTTCTCCTTCGTCTCGGCGTGTCGTTCGATCGTTTGGGCCCTCGGGCTGCCGAAACGGTACCCGGAGAGGGCCCTAAAGCTCCAACGAGAAGAGTCAAAACAAAAGCCAGATATACAGCTTCGTGACTCGGTCCCGCATACCTGGCCCGTGAACCTTTTTCGAGCCACCACGACATTCCCTGTAATCGAGGGTCAACTTTCCGGCTTTTTTAACTCGTGAATCCCGAACAATGAAAATTGAATAACTCTGATTTACGAGCGCCGCTTCGCTTGATCTTCGCCCATTACGTCGATACACTCTTAAGGTGTCCGGTTACGTGTATACAAGCGAGTATAATAGGATTACCTGGACAGTTAAACGGGCATAATAGTCGTATTTTTCTCTTTTCGACGACAATTCCGAGGATTATGTTCCTTTTAATGACGCTCGCAGACCGCCGGGACGACTTATATTGCGTGTTTAATGTTG
Source organism: Habropoda laboriosa (assembly GCF_001263275.1). Taxonomy (NCBI): domain Eukaryota; kingdom Metazoa; phylum Arthropoda; class Insecta; order Hymenoptera; family Apidae; genus Habropoda; species Habropoda laboriosa. Next base: position 1,006,638 of record NW_017100624.1, read on the forward strand.
TTTTCCAAATGTGAATGACAAAAATGTTCTACCGTATGTTTTACGCTCGTGGGTTTCTCGAAATCTCCATTGTCACCCTTCTGACTTCTTTTGTGTATTTTTTTTTCTTTTTTTTTTTTGTGGTGAAACAAGGAAAGGTGTTAAGTGCTGAAAACGTCGAAATGTTTAATTTTAAGAGTTTGCAGGTGCTCCAAGTGTTTTTAGAATTATAGAAGTATCAGTTTGTAAGACAATGGTACGTTCTTTGCTTTGCTCGCTGGTTATCCTTTCGAACGAATAAGACTGCAAGTACGGTACCACTGTGCAAACTGAAATTTCTTTTTATGCTCGCGGCGAATGGCGAAAACGGTAAAGTTGTACGGGAACACGCGTAACAAGTATTTATCTGTGGCGCATCAGACGATAAACACGCGAGCGACAGAAAATACTTTCTTACAGGGATGTTCCTGACATAAAACGTTGGACTAACACGCATTGCAAGAATATTCACATAATCAAAATCATCTGGCGAAGTACTTTTCCGGACAAATTTTCAAACTTCTTGAATTAAGTTCTACAATTTAAAAATGAACAAGATCGTTCAACATGCTGTTAGGTCACTTCCATCAAACTGTATAAGGTTTCTCCGTGAAATTGGCATTCTTAAACTTAGCGCAAAAGCGAACTGTACTTTTTGGTCAGTTATAAACATAAAGTCAGCCACGTTGCACGATTCCAGTGCGCGTGCAGAATTGAAGAAGGAGGGCACATCGTAATTTCACCGGAGAGGCAATGCCACTTTCAGGGACTACACGGAGCATGTTTCGAAACGATCGAGATCGCGTTCAAACATACTTCTTGTTCGAACCCCCGAGTGTTCCTCCCCCTTGCCTTGCATTCCAATTTTTCCTACCTTTCCGTTCGGTCGTTTTACGTGCATACGGTAACGCTGCTCGCCAAGAGGGTGAAGAGATAGGACAGGCGGTCGACAATGGCGTTGGAAAAATGGAAAAAGGTCCTTCGTGGTCTTTGGACGAGGTATCAAAGGCATACGTCCGGACCAGTTAGGTATTGAGTCTCGAAGCAGGTATCGAATATCGAGGAGGATACATCTATACACGGAGTCGCGACCAAGATTCCACGTCTTGGACTCGTAGCCTCGCGAAGACTATCTTTTTAAGGGCTCGCAGGACTTTTACCGAGGATATATGCACCCGATGCGGTTGAACTTTTTAGTCGAGAGAAACGTACGCTGGCTTATGTTTCAGGATTCTTAAGTGATATTCAAGACGGTTTCAAATATAACGTATCCTGTCATGGAAGTTTCAGTTTCCGCGAAAAGCAATTCTAATATGTTGCAAATTGGAGGTAACTTGGTACGTAATGTGTGACTTGAATTGTTATTCAAGTCTTCCGGGTTAGTACTATGTTCGATGGTTATTAAATTCCGACGTTTCGCTGATATTACTGTTAGGTTTATCAGAGTGTCGAGACACAGTGGTCATTTATAAGAATTCGAGTAATCTAGGCTGTGAAAGTCTCGAAAGTTTCGTATAAATGATTTCCTTAGTAATATGTCAAATCTGACAATATTTAACTCTTTAATCAGGAAAGCTATCATATCAGTTGTGTCACTAATACTTTCGTTCGCTTAAATATTGAGTAATTTAATTTAGCAATAAACAAGCATAGTTGTCCGTAGAACGCGGTTATGGTCGTTAAAGCTTCGGTTCTTAACTAAAAACACTTCACGATATTGTCCTCGAAACGAAGTTGCATATTCTTAGTTAATTAGCCGTGAGCAATCTACTTAATACCTTCTTTACAGTTTTAACGTTTCCGATTATGCCACTGGAGCATCTGTTGTACGAGTACGCAAGACACCAGCTGGCCACTTTTGGTGTCACCGTGTATGCGAAATTACACGCGGTAGACAAGTTTATTTTCAATGAAGCCACACTTTCGAATCTGTAGCGATGTTCATAAAGGGTTGCGTTATGAGCGCGAACCATATAAGCGTAGGACTTGGTGGCTCCTCGACAGACAGGGGATAATATATTGAAGTTATGCTAATTTTATGTCTGCTCACACCGCAAAAAGATCAGCAAACACTCACCCATATACGTTTTTGCGTTGGCGAGGAGTAGGCCTAGGTTCTACTCTGGTAGTGGCAGCGGAAAATGTTCGAACCGATCGAAGGAAGGGAGACCGATCGAAGATGCAAATATTATGCGCCAAAATTCGGATTCCGGAATAATGAAACACAACGGCGGGTCTCGAGATAGAAAAGAGGGGAAAAAGTGTTTACGAAAAGGTAGCGATGGAATGTGAATTCTTTTACCGTCTATTGTTCAAGATTCCGCCATTTTGCGAGACGACGTCGAGACCGATGTTATATACGCCGCATAATTTGCAGTTTAAGTGTAAAGCAGAAGGATGAACGTTTATTATACAGTTTAAAAAAAAAAAAAAATATGAAAGACAAGGTTATACGCGTGATTATTTTTTGCTGCAATTTTAAATCAACTATAAATCACAAAGATCGTTCTCTTCTCTCTATGATTTTATATTCATATCTATGGATAACGTTCTTGAAACTTCAGATACTTTAGAATGAGAGACGTTTGTTCAAAATATTTATCACTCGTGTTATTCGTCCGTACAACTCGGTATGTTCGTTTACATTTCTGCGCATACGTTCGTACGTTATGGAACGCGTTTAAATTTATTACGTTGCGCTGTTGCGTCGTGACAATTCAGCTTATTTCGCGCGTAAGCAATAATTGAAATTCGGAGACGTGAATTCGTTAATTATACGATCGCAATGGGATTCGGTTAAGCGATATTGGACCGAAGTTGAAAGAGTTAACGAACCGATAAAAAAAACAGAGAGAGAGAGAGAGAATATCTGAAGACCGGTTCATAAATCGTAATCACGCTGGCTGCCAGTGGAATTTCACGACAATTTAACAAACGGTTCATGGCCGGAGACGAATAGTCGTACGCGAAAAGGCCTCGTCCTCCTGACGACCTATCGACTCGTTAAAAATTCGAGAAAAAGTCAGGCCGAATGTTTCGCAGATGAAAACCGAAGACGGGGTCAAACACGTAAGGATCAACGGGGGTGACATTAAGGCTATTCTATAAATCATAGCGAATGACATTTAAAAATGAAAGTGAATTCATTTTGCAAAATATTATGAAGTATCGCGGCATGACGCCGCCTGTGAAGGATAACAGAAAGTATGCTCTGACGTGTTTCTGCGAGTAATAAATTTTACGGATACGAATCCGTTCTTACTATCTTCATTTATCACTTGTCAGAAAAAAGCGAAACCGACGTGTATACACGGAGGGGGCATACGACATCGCGTACCATATGAATTCGTGTCAATTGCTCTGCAACCGTTCGAGATTCATCTTTTTCCTATCGCCTTCAATGCCTCCGTTTCTTCGCATCTCGTTCAAAACGAAGAACAGAAAAAAAGAAAAACAGCGCTCGTCGAAGGAAAAGTAAACACGTCGATCGGTGATTTCAAAGGACTGTTAATAACAAGGGAGCCACGGAAAAATTTGCCCCGGTTTCTTGAGGTCAGACCTCACCTGTATTTACCTATATAAGAAGTGTACCGTCTGGACGGTTTCACAGACAAGGGTGTTCTTCGAAGGAGAAACAAAGAGAAGGGTTGCACTTGGTAGAAAAAAAAAAAGGAAGAAAAATGAAAAAAGAATGTAATCGTCTGGGAACTTTACGACTGTGCTCGTCAAAGTAAACAGCACGAAGGACTACCGGCGGTGCTCGGTATACTGTGCGCGGTATGTAATGATGGAAAAGGCAAATTTGTGTGGATGTACTCCGCTGTGCACAAGTACACAATGGAATGTCCAGCATTGTATACGCGGTTGCAGTGTTGGCCACTCGAGAAAACCCGCCACATGTAGCACGTGCACTCGTAACCGTGGCTCGGAGATAGCAGAGATGCGTTCTCGTGAACTCCGTACGCTCCTGTTCAGTTGTAAAAAGTTCCCTCGACAAGCAAATACTACACGCGTCTTCGACGCCCGCTCATGCTTCACCTTGTGCGATCCGTGCTTCACCTGGTGTACTTCTGCGAGGTCGAAGTTATCGCGAAGATAGGCTGCACTTTGCTGGAAATGCGGGATATTTCAGAAACTTCTTAAAAGGTCGCTAAAGCTATCGGCGAAGTTCAGCGATTTCAACGCTGAAGATTGTCGTGTACCTTCTCCGATGCATTTCGAGCTTGTGATTTTTTTGAGTGTTCAAAGAAACCCGCAGATCGACGCGAAATAGTCGAAATTCACCTGTTTTTGTTCACACTGAGGTACAAAATTTTCGCTGTCACTTTAATCTGTGAGATTCAGCTTCTTTCTTTTCTGCGTTTGTCGTTGTTTTCGCGTCGCGAATTTAGGGCAGTAGCGTAGAAAACAACTCGAAGAGCGAAATAAATCGATGTAACTTCGTAGTCTTAGGGGAAATTTTTCGCTTCGTACTAGGAATGAAAGAGAAATGATTATAATACAGAGTGGCATTCGTTTGACCTATCATTACTTATATCACGAAGGAAATTACCTGTGCCATTAAGCCCCCTATGTTTCTCGAAGTAATACAATTACAGGAAGGTGGCTGGATGGACCGCTTTTTCCGCTATCGAGAAAGTTTAGTAATGAAGTAATAATAATAACCAGGCTCGATTACGTAATTACATCTTATACCCTTAATCACGATGGATATATTTTTTTCTTCTTTTTGCAAACATTCGAACATCTTAATTACGTAAAGTCGGCTAAAGGTAGATTCGAACTGGGGCCCCTCGAGCACGAGCATGTTATAACGAGCGATATACGGACGGTTTATGGCTTCCTTTCTTTCGCAAACGCGAAATTCTGACCTGTGAAAGTGTTGTTTTGTCGCTGGTAACGTTACAAATCGGTCAGGGCACAGGAAATTATCCAGTGATCGTCGAGAACTGTTCGGTTCTCCTAGTTTCATAAGAAGTCGCGCTCTGTTTCTGCCATATTTGGCTTAACAGACCACGTTTTCTAAACTGTCTGAGATTGTTGCATTCACGATTAAGCAGTATAGAACGTTTCATGCTTAAAACGAGAGAAAATCGCGAACCAAGCAGAGATTCACGAAACTCTCGAACGAGTTGTGTTTGTTTTTCTCTAACTTATCTCGGCACCATCTAATCGTCGTCGCTTTTGATTTCAAAACTGGCGCGCAAACGTGGCATTACCAGTGAATTAACAGGGTTATCCATTATACACGGTGATTTTTCTTCTGCCTGTTACGCTACTTCGACTCTCGAAGGCGAATGTTGCCACTATTGCAATGGAACGACATTAAGAACGATGGTCTGGCCGGATGAATAACAGGTAAAAAGCATGATTGTGCACGTGCAATCGGTGATCGTTCGATAGCATCCTTCAGCCGGCACATTTACGCTGTGATATTTATGTGCGTCTATGTGCCATAACATTTATCATGCGCCGGTGACTGTTGAACTCCTCATTCAGAACTTTCATTCAGTCGGAGGAATCGTTTGTTCTTCGGATGCGTTATTGTGCATTGTTACATGATACACATTGCCCGCTCCTCCTTTATTTATGCACTGTACCAGCATCATTCCTTCGCTACTTGAGTAGTACAAGGGTATTTGAATTTCATGTTCTCTTTGGATCAGTGGCAGAAGTGAAGTGTTGGAGCTGGTACTGTTGGCATCGTTTATTTTATTATCAGTCTTATGATATATTTGCTGTTCGTCGTGTATGTTGTTCGACGTAACGCAAATATGATTGCAAATGCTGTCTCCGATGTAAAAATAAGACAGAATTTTAGATAAATATACAGGATGGGCCACGTAAAACAGATCACCTAATTATATTCTCTAGATATGGTGGTACGAGAAAATTTGTATCTTTAAATTATTTATCTTAAATCTTCAATAATTGTCACTTTGTTAGCTGTTTCCCTTTACTATTCGCCATATTTAAATTACCTACGAAAGGTAACATTTTTCGGACTCTGTCAGTATTTTTTTGCATTCTTCAAATTGTAGAAATACTAAATTTCCCCAGAATGTTACAGTGCGCATGAAAACTTCAATTTCCTTCTTAACCATCATTTTTCCATAAACCTACATTCTTTAAGATAGCTGAACTTCTTCGTACAAGTTTAATCAACGTTGCCCCGCATCGCTAACATTCTCGAGCATATAGAGGTAACTTTTCAAGCTTCGCCACCGAGGTAACGAAGGATCGAAGTTGACTTCTTCAGGATACCGTATCACACTGCTCCGCGGCGAACAAGTTTCCGTCTGTGGGTGCTGTGGAGTACACGCCGGAAACCTGTTACTCCTGCTCGATCTTGCATAGCTCGGCTAGAGTCCTGGATTCAGGACAAAAACGTGCGATGCTCGCGGGGCATTCGGTTAATTTAACAAAACAGCATGCTCGATAAAGCAGAAACGAACAGGACGCCCGTTGGAATGTTAGACTGTAACCGAAGGGAGAGGAGAAGGAAGCCCTCTGTGTGGCTGAACAGAGGAACGTCCATGAGAATTATTTCGTTGGCCCGGCAGAATTCCGTAAACAGTCGACACGGGCGAGCTTGCTACGTCTTCCTGTCCCATCGAAATTCCACGGTGGTCGAGGATTATCCACCCGCTGCGAATACGACGACAAGAGGGGTTTGTTGCCGGGCATCGGCCCAGTGGGCGGTATTTTTACCGCGGTGACTCGTGCGTTTCTACAGCCGAGATCGTCCTCCTCCGCGATTCTCTGAGCTGTATAATACACACACGCACACGCATTCTCAACGCTACACTCCCCGACAAATCACACACACACGTATAAGCTACGCGAGCATGCACGCGCGTCGTGCCAGGACCTGAATCACGTAATTGTGATTAATGGAGCCGCTAATGCAAGCTAGCCGCCTCGAATCGTGCCGGCAATGACGTCGAACGATTTCAAAGTCGTGTCGACGTGATTCCGAAATAATCGCGCGGAAGCAATAAAGAGGCAAGAACGGTGGCAACAACGGTTGTGACACGTCGAAAAAGAACGATTAGAACATGTTATATTGCAGGAACGATCGATTATTCGCAATTTCGTTCTACAGGGGGTGTATATGTACGATTCGTTACACGCTCGAGTAGGGTTAAATCGTACACGTCTCGCTGGAAGAGTGATGCCTGGAAAAATTTGCCCACGGATCGCCGATTACTTTTCGTTCTATCGCATCTCACTGGACACGAGAACGTGTCCGACGTCCTCTTTCCTCTCTCACTCTCTCTTTCTCTCTTCTCGATCGCGCTGTCAAGATCGCCGTGAACCGGACGAAAGCATCGTCTCTCCCACACACCCGGCGAAATGTACGTGTCTACCAACGGCAGCGCACCCGATTGACGCGTCCGATAAGTGCGAAAGACGATTTGTTTTCTTGTCGGTGACGCGGCGAAAGCCAGGTGGTAGGCGTTTGAATTGTCGCGTTGCGATTTAACGTTCATTTTTAACGCGCGACTACCTCGTCGTCGGTGGGGCTGCTGGCTCCTTTAAATCTCTGAACAAGGAGGCGTGTTCTTTCTTCCTTGCGAATTCTTCGAGTTACAAATTACCGTCAGGCTCGTTGCACGATGAAACGGCTGACGAACTGATAACGAACGTCTTTCGACGTGTTCGTAGTTTTATTAAAGATCGTGTTTTTACATTCTTTGCTTGAAAATTTTCGTCGAGCAACGGGATCGAATGGTATCGCCGATATTTTCTCGCCTGAACGAAGGAGGAACCCCTTTCTCACGGGGGAAGCAACGCACGTCCGCAAGAATCGACGTGGGAGTATATCCCGAGTGCGGCACCATGCAGCTTAGACACGTCCAGCTTTCAGAGACTAAAATCACGGGTCGAGCACGTAATCTTCCGTATTCTGCGTTTGCGCGTAGAGGGTGAGCGAAGCAATCACAATCGCAATGGCCAAGACACTCGGTGCTCATTTGCATCGCAATGGGGACACTTTCGTGTGACGTGTTAGGTTACGTTGCAGGGTCGCAATCACGCGCCTTCAAAATTATCCTGTAACACGATGCCGCTGCGTGGAAACGTGGAAGAGAATTCCTCGCATAGTTTAGAGAATCTACGAGAGATCTTAGGAATCTTTCGTATACCCTCCTCTATGCTTGATGCGTTAACTGGTTCTATACGTGCGACAGTAAACGAGTTCAATTAGCTGGACATGATTAGAAATGTAGTAGAACGCAGGAAATGATGAGTGGATAGTAAAAGAGCAGACACCGGTATCGATTTATCTCGTTTATCCGTATTAACCGTCTGAGATGTTGGGTCATTTGTGACCCGTATCGTTTGCGCGTGTAGAAGGTGCATAATCTCATTCATTTTGTTTTCTATAGTTACTTTCAATTTTATTGCATGATTTTACCGAAGTGTACGCCTGTGGTAACATCTTAACCCTTTCGTTGCTGCTGGCGCTTTAAATTTTGGCGCGCATTTTGACACACTTCCACCTTAATTTGATACAACAAATTTTAATACGACCGTGATTGGAACATTTAACTTCCGTCACAGCGTACTTAAATCTGCCGTAGCGAAAGGATTAAAGAGAAATGACTGTAGTTAAGGGTTAACAACGATTACGATTAGGATCGCGATTCTTCTTAAGGTGTGATAATCAAGCGTGGTAATATTTTGACGAGTGCGAAATCACCGATACGAAATCCACGTTATCAGTAACCGAGAGGAGGATTAGCTGGGAAGTGGCTTTCCTAATGCTGAAATACGAGCGAAGGAACGGCCGCACGGTTACACACCGTGGCGCTTGTACGCGCGTCTCGGTGCTCTGATTTGTTAGAGGCGATACCGGGGTCGGCAGCGAGCCTTAATGGGTTATCATTTATCGCGTTCCATATTTTGCGTTGCTTAGCCGTCGACTGATCGTCGTTAATTTATCGGAGGCAAAGTGATTGAGCACCTGTGCGCTCAGGTTAAACGTGTCTTGACTCTTAAAACATTGCCTCGGTTGCATCGTTCCCGTATAAATAAGGGTAAATAACGTCTCTAGCCCGCGGATGTTTTAATTTCATTTTTATCTATTAAGGAAGTTACTTTAATTATCGCGAAAACCTGCTTTTCTCGTTCCTCAAGTATCGCGGCGAGAGAGAATTACGTGTAACGAATTGACGAAATTTTGCGAGGTATAGGCTTTCCGTTGATTTACGAGCATCCTGCGACAAGAATGACGACCATTAATTTACCATTGAATAATTGAACAGGAGGAAAAACGAAGCCACGTGTGTATTCGTTCCTGTATTATGGTTTGCAAATGATAATGCAACTTATTCTCGTCGTTCTATCAAGTTGATTAAACGTGCAATAATTTCCCTGAGATTAGCAGATAACGGATTAATGATTTATCATCATTTTGAGTAAGCATTTTCAACGGTCGTCCGCCGCTCGCGTCAACCAGTCTGCTATAAATCGTTAACGTCTGCCAGTTAACGTTACTTTAGACTAGTTTATGAGCAACGTGTGGCCGGCGCATTTGCTACGTTTCATTCATCTTTATTAAACGTGCTTGCATAAGGGAAGTGCATTAAAACGACATTAGCGTTAAAAAATATGCTTTAAAATCCTGTTTTATTTTGTTTCGAGGCATTAATTCACGTATTCGTAAATACACATGGCTGAAAGTTCTATCGATCATTGAACAAATGATATGGTATTAATGTTAAAAAATACTTGAAAATCTTGTTTTCTTACGTTTGGAGAAATTCATTTTGTGAACGTGATTAATTTACCTGTCGGTAAAACAGTGAAAATTTCAAGAAACATTTGAAATGTCCCGAATCATGAATGAAAGTAGCAGCGATCATTGAAGAACTGAGAATGAATAGCCTTGGCGGATTTTCTTGTCAGGTTCATTCATTCACGTAGCCTATAGTCACTGTAGTATACAGTGAATCAACTGGGTTGAATAGTATCGATGACGCAAAGGTTCAAATGTTCGTTCATTGGCGAGGCGAATCTCGTTTCACAGAGGAATGCAAGGTGTAGAGGTTCAGCTAGTTACGAGAACTAGTCTCAGGAACTTTTCGTATCGCGTGACTGTTCCGGGAACGCTTACTAATTGCGATACCTCGCGACATCCTCGATTCTTTCATGCTCGAAAACTCGATTTCTCTCTCTTCCCGCGTTATTACACCGTGTCGGCGTAAATTTCTGACACTTGTTTAGCAATATAGAATGTTCACGTTTAACATTTCAGAGACGTTATAAACGCGTTGCGTAATCTCCAGCGTTTCTCCACTCGTCTAATCTAAATGAAGTTGAATAATTACTTCATTCTATTAAGTGCACGACTGAACAATACACTTTTCTCTTTTGTCAAATTCAGCATTTTATTTTGCGTTTGTTAATTTATTTTCTTAATTGTTCTGCAAGTTCTTTTTGCGTGACTTTTGCTCTGTTACCAAATTTTCGAGGGTCACCTGAACGTTCACGATTTTATTTTGATGTTTTTACCGAGAAAGAAATGTATCGACCTACATGCCTCTGATATTTTTTTCTTGTTGATATTCGTATAAAATGCAGTGTCTTCTATATTCTGAACGAAGTTACAAATTGTCATTGCAAACAAAAAACAGGCGACATTTGAAATTTAACCCTTTCACTGCTGTTGGCGCCTATAGACGCTGTGAAAATGTGCTCGCACTGTGCCCTTGTTGACTCCTTCATTTTCGTCTTTTACGCACTTCCATCTTAATTTAACAAAAGAAACTTAAGAATGATTTATTTAAAATTTGAAAATTTTTCAAAAATTCTTTTCTACCGCAGCGAAAGGGTTAAGCGACATTTTTAAATTATTAAAAATATCCTGGATTACTAATTAGTACTCCTATTAAATTTCACACTTGGTGATGTTTCTACGACATCTATAATTTAATGCAAATCAAATTGTACGGTACAGAGGAACGATGAATCGACGTGTAACCCTCGACCCCGATATTCCGAGGCAACGTCCTTCCGAAGTGTCGGGTCACGAATAGTAAAAGTGGATCTTCCACTTGTCAAGGGTGGCTATCTCGCACCTGGAGAATTCTTTCACGACAAAGAGTCGTTCCGTAACCGGTGTGAAACTGGCAGAGGTAGATCGGTGTAAATCGAGCTGGTATCGTACCGGTGTTCTGATATGCGCACACGTTGCAACCGATTACGTAATCCGCGAGGTCGTGACTCGCACTACCCGCCTCCATTAATGTATACACTCTACTAGGTGTACGTACAATAACGCGTTGCAAGTATGCGCATATATTTAAATTGGATTTATGAGAGGATTCGATGCTAATTTTAGTAAAAATCATATACAGCATTATTCAGAAAATTTGTTTTACTCTGGTACTCTTTTTCTTTTTTCTTTTCAAGCAAGCAGTACAACTTCCTTTGTACTTTTTCAGATACTTCTCTTTAGCTTGTAGGACTTTCTGTTTAGTGATAACATACAATCGTGTAACATTATTACTATATAATGTTGTAAAGATTGTGCATCTGTTCCTGTGAAAGACAGTAAATATAGATAAAAGCGAAGCTGGGTCATTTTTGACCCGTCGCAAGATTTCATTGTTTACGCACCAGAGAATCTATTTTTTTCGTCAGATTTTTACTTAAGTACGTTAAACTACATTTTTCGGTAAAAAAAAAGAAACATTACTAAGTGCACTTGTTCCTGTGAAAGATAATAAATAATGCACAATATTACAAAGATCGTGCACTTGTTGCTACGTATTCTTCGCGCGCCTTGAAACCACTTTGCAGTTACTTTTCGCTCTTCTTGGAAAACGATTGTTGAATAACAAACTGAAAACGATCTAACCAACTGATATCGACACGGGGCTCTCGGTATTTAACTTCGGTTCCTAGAATAGCTATAAGGGCACGCCCGCATCGCTCCTGATTTATGCGTGGGTTGTCCGAGTGGAGTTCGCGAGGTATCGCAAGAGAAGACCGGCCGTAGCGAGAAATCGTCGCCCACGCTGATTGAGAGTACATCCCTCTTTGTCGAAGTTCATCCACGAAGTGGGAACGAAGCGTACACGTGCGCCTCTGCGTATAAAGAACGAGAGAAAGAGAGGAAGCCGTTCTCCTCGTGTTATTCTTCGAGAGAACTCGAGATACCATACGCTCCCGCGGCATTGACACCGTCGTTACCTCGGATACAGCGCACACGAGATTGGATTCTAGATTTCAATTAGCTTCATCCCACTGACGTATTCCGTTGAGTATTCCTCAAACGTTTCACGGCTACCTGGAAAACCTGATGCGATAAGAGTGTCGCTACTTTGAGATCGGAGATCAATAGGAAAGTGAAGCCATTGAAAACTTCTATGTACGCCGTCTTACCGGCTCTTCCTTTATTATTCATTAAAGGCATAGAGAGTTATTTATGCTACATGCAATAGATAACAAAATAAATAAAAGAGATTTAATCGTCGGACGAAAAACGAAGGCCGGGTCATTTTTGACCCATCCTAAGATTTCTTTGCTTAATTTTTATCTAAATACATTTCTCAGTAAAAGAAATAGAAAGCAGATGATTTTGAAATTTCCTTTAGCCTTCCACCATAGAGAATTATGTTTGAACAATTTCTACCGATACGAATTTATCACCGTCTCATTGATACTCCAATAAACACGTTCCTTTGTAGACAGACGTGCATTTCATTCAACAATTAAAGTTACTCAGAGAATAGCTTGCAACGTGAAGACATTCGAAAGTATCTACTATTTATCTAGCAGCCAGTTACTTCACTTTCATTGAACGACACTCTTGCTATTATTCCAAGGCCTGCATGCGTACATTTAAGAAAACGGCGTCTTAAAAGGTAGTTCCTCTATAGCTATCACGATGTTTCCAGCTGTGATACAATCATTCACTTCCACCGTTCCACGGTGTTTCTCGATACCTAGCATTTACCTTTAACCGCTGATGTACCTGAAACATCGGATTTACGTAAACCCATGAATCTTTTCGCGAGTTCGATATCAATAGAGACAGAGACAGAGGGATAGAGAGTCCTGGTGCAAAACTGCCCGCCACATTCACGAGATCCACACACGTACATAGACACACATACATAGGTGAGTCGCTGCAGCATAACTACACGCAATTCCGACACATGCGTGATGGCACGCACCCGCACACAGTCGATTCGAATAATCTCTGATCGTTCACTATACATTTATTATCGCGTTATCGCATGGTCGTGTAACGCCGTGCGCTTCGACGCCGCCTAATCGTTCATCCGCGTTGCGATGATAATCGGCTTGGTATCCATTAATGAGCCGCGCACTTCGACTTGATTCCGGGAAAATGTTCACCGGTTAGGGAAACCAGAGAGTTGGAGGGTGAATGAATTTGCTTTTCATGTATGCACTTTCGAGATACGTGTTAATCGTATACGCATTATTGGAAGTATCAGATAGGTACGTTGAGATAAACTTGAATTAACATTTATGTATTGCTGTTTTAAAGATCTGTGTTTGTTAATAATTAGTTTCAATATTTTTTTATATCATGAACTTAAAATAGGAAAATGTAAGGTATTGAAGGTAACATGAGTTTATAAATAAACGAGGTATTTTGAATAAATAATTTTCATATTATTTTGAAAGAGGGTTTAAAGGTGAATTCATTTTACCATTTTCGGAAATGTATAAATGTAAGATTGTGTAACCGTTAAGAAACACTTAGTAATTAATTTAATTTAGTTTGATAGAATTGCTCGAAAGTTAATGGTGAAACATATGCAACTAGGAAGTTGCTAGTACGGCACTCGTAGGCCTTTTAATATTCTTATGATTAGCAGATGACGTAAGACCACCTATTCTCTGTTCGCTTTCGCGACAATTTGCACGGAGGTTCCATTATTAGCGCGGGCGCGAATTAATTTCGCGGACAAGCAGGAAGGAAGGCGTAATTCAACAGTGGCTTTCTACTGGCGATGCAATTTACTCTGGAATTGAAACAATTAAAGCCATTTTTTCCCCTCAAGAGATGCAGATTATTGTGCGAGTATATGGTCCGGCCTGTTCATTTTCAGCTAGAAGAGGAAATGGTTGACTGGTTACGACATGCTAATGACTGAATTTTCATTCGAGTTCACCAGAATCCGTTTTCACTGAAATTCGTTTCCGTTCATTGTCGAAATTACCATTATTCTCCGCTTAATTATAGATTATTCTCCACTTGCTCCTTCATACGTCTATGTTATAAGGTCGTTCCGAATGTTCTGTCGGATTTCGTCATAACTCCGCCAAAAGTTGACATATTTATCCAAAGTAAGAAGCATTATAGTCGACACACCTTTGCCATAATTCACTAATTTATTTACACAGGACAATAAATAGCTTCGTGCCTCAATTTGCTCTTCTCATGCCCTGCAGAATATTGAAGACCCTTTTTTTCGACAAAATTCTTATCTGCCGTGAAAATTGGGTACTTTATGATAATCAGGAAAAATCTGGGCAGTTGATGGATCTTAACAAACCATCTAGACACTTCAAAAAATCTAAAGCATATCTGTTTGCTGTTCTATTAACGGAATTTACCATAATTTTTAAAAAAAGGGAGAAACTTTCACGGCAAATAATTTTTCTAACGACTTAACCCTTTGCACTCGAGAGGCGACTAAGAAGCGACATTATATTTACCATTAGAGACAACTCTAAGGATGGTATTTTCCAAGACAGCAGGTCTATGGACCTCCGTGAATTGTTCACTACATGTTTAAAGATCTTAGCAGTGAAATAGTTTGAAAGAACCAACTTCTAATAAAAATATTAATTTCAAGAAATTACATTAATTTTTGCTACTTGCTTGTAGAAAAAAGGGTAAATAGTGTTAATTTTTCATTTAAACACAGGTTATATCTCTTTCGCACACACTCCATCTACCCGTTCAAATTGTTCCTTCTCTGTCACGGTATAAAAGTTGATTGTTCTACTTGCGAGTGAGATATAAATTTCCTAGGAACGTGTTTCTTCTCTGGATTAACAGTGGTTTGCCAGTATGTAATCAGGCTGGTCCATGGACGGAAATCCTGAGGAATCACACTACAGATACACCACGTCCTACATAGAAATTACGACGGTGGTCCGCGTCAGGTCGTGCGTGTGCAAGGGTACACGCAAGTGCGTCAACGACAGTAAAACGGAGTCGCGAACCGACAGAGGAA
The DNA here is from genome assembly GCF_001263275.1 of Habropoda laboriosa. Classification (NCBI taxonomy): domain Eukaryota; kingdom Metazoa; phylum Arthropoda; class Insecta; order Hymenoptera; family Apidae; genus Habropoda; species Habropoda laboriosa. The sequence continues at coordinate 1,021,883 of NW_017100624.1, forward strand.
ACGGAGGATTTGTCACGAAGGCAGTTTGGTTTAACTGATCTCATCCGTCTTGTCGCGGACGTTGCGACGCTCCGGTACTTGTCTTCGTCGTTGTCTCGACGACAACGGAGTGTCGGGGCTTCATTGTGTGCGATGACTCGACTCACCCCCTTCGCCTTTCTCAGAGTGGATTGAATCGTCTCGCCGATCCCAACGGGCCAATGATCCCAGGTTTTAATATTTCAACGCGGCATGCTTCGGTTATACGCGGAGAAATATTGAAGTAGGAATGTACGATATAAAATTTAAACAAAATGTATCTAAATTTTCGAGTAAATTAGCTCTTTACTTGATTCTTGGAGTGCAATTGAGTAGTGTAATTTTATTATTTAAATGAAAATATGGATGCAGTATTTTTGCATCTTTTTAATTTTTGTGCAATTGGACAGAGGTTTTCATTGTGGACCTCTGTTATCACATTTTTACGTAAAATTGACTTGCCTCCTTTCTGTCTATATACAGAGTTTATTCCAATCAAACTTTGTCACTACGTTCTATGGGAATATTGAGAAAATTTGGACACCCTGTGTGTGTATTGCGTAAACAATAACGTTATGTTACATTAATATTTATGAGGGATGTCTACACATTAATTTCGCAATAAATTCATAAGTTCGTTGTTTTATGGTTTAATGTCTGGTTCTTACGAAAATTTGAAAGTGTACCGTTCTCGTCCACGTTTGCTTCAAATGCGCGGTTAAACCTTGTGAATTCTAAGTGCACGCGCGTGTCACGAATGTCACGGCACACGGTTGCGTGTGGATGTGTCTAACTCGAGAAATGTATGCCATTAAGATGACATTTACAAACGTTAGAATGACTTTCTGCGTCCCACGCGACACCATAAACAGTTCTGATCGTTACGTCACGTGCTTTATTCTCTTAACATCCTGGTTTTTTTTTTTCATTCTTTTCTTTTCGGTGCGTGTTGGTATTAATTGCGAGCGTCACGCAGATCGATACATTCTTGAGCATCTTCGTATTGTCAAAGAGTAATATTTAAAACAGTTCTCTCATCTTGAGAAAATGTAACCGTTGACGCGTAGAGCGAAGTATCAGGTCATCTCGTAAGTGATGTCGCTTTTTATCTTGATTCGATGGTCGCACACGTCAAAAAGAAAAATTTCCCTTTTTGTTATTTATTTTTCCTAGGTTTAATTTAGAATCTGTAAATACATTTGATAAATTTGTGAAACATGTTGTAAATTTTGGAACAACAAAAATAGAAGAAATTGAACAATCGCACTGGAATTTAACAGCACATTTACCATACTTTCCTGACCATTGACTTACCATCTATTTCGTTCGCTAGAAATTTTTTTAAACTTCTTAAAGTCAAAATTAGATCAGCTTTTCAATCCAAAAGACAAGAATTTTTCGGACAAAAAAAAATTAAAAAATTTCCAGAAAAATGGCAAATTGTCCTCGCAAACTGTTATCAACATATCATCCTGTAAATACTATTATATTTTTTTTATTGAAACTGAGCTTCTAAGACGACGTTACTCATGGGATGACCTAATATCTCCACCGAACATTAAAATGATCGTTGAAGGCAATTTTTTTTTGTGCGCGTGTAACGAAACACTCGTTACACAAGTGTGTAACTAGTTTTCGCTATTCCTTAAAAGTATCGCAATGCCTATTTCGCCACGCATAAAACTGTAGCACCGTATCTCGCGATTAATTATACTTTCGAGCAACTTTTTGATAAGTTAATGATTCTGAAAAAAAGTAGATTGCGAGGAAGATGAGAGACGTTGCATTATGTAGGAGTGTAACATCGGAGGTCATGTAGACAACGCGAATCCCATAGGGCTCATCCTCTACCGGACTAGTCTGATAAAACATAAGTGCATCAAGTTGGCCTTGTTGCTTCCCTTTCTTTCTTTCTATGTTAAGTAGTTATTTGCTACGTTATTATAGCCGCGGTGGTGTGTGCATTAGTCGGTTCGGTGTAGTTTATGCCGCGCGGGGCACGTTAATCGACTTTTAAACACACGTTTTCCGAGTGTGTGATTTAGCACGAATGTTATTTGAGGTTCGACATTAATGATTCCAACGAAAAGGAATACATTAGATGCTGAGGGTATACAAATGCATGCAGGAATAGGATACAGCGAACGAGCAACATTCGAAGTGCTTAACTGAGGTAACGAGGATTGAATAATCGCATCAGTTCGTCTATTTTCCTTTCTCGAACATGTTTCATGCAACACAATTATAATTTTAATTAATCAATTATTCTTCTGGGTAAAAATTATTTGGTTGGTGCAAATGAAATGTCGTTTCTTTAATTGCTGAAATTCTTTTCGTAAGTTTAAATTTGAAAAGAACTGGGTTTTTTCGTTTGTTTTACCTTGAATAGTTGTAGTGTTCCTTTGTTGATAATATCTGGAATTTTGTTACGTTTATAAGCAGTTTCAGTATCCATTGCTCGTTCAACATCATTAGCTCAAAGATTAGGATTAAAATCACTTTCTGTTGGGTCTAATTTACTTCTGAAAATATAAATTTAGCATTTGAAGAAGGTCACGTAAATGTTAGGACACTTCGGTGTGCAAGATTCAAGATTAGTGTCGTTTCATTGCAAAATGGGCCAAGAGAACGGTCAGATGGGGCCTAGAATACGAAATTTTGCCACATCCTCCCCTATTCACTACACCTTTCTCCAACAGTACTATTTTTTCAAACACCTGGACCATTTTTCAACAAATAAATTCTCCCCGAAAGAAGAGCCTGTAAAAGCAGCATTCGAAGACTAATTATTTTTATATATTTTGGAACATGACACAATGTATCTAAAGTTTCATTTCATCCCAACACACCAGATTTACATTCTAATGTGAGATAAAAGAGTGACAACCAAAAAGGGAATCAGCGAACGAAGCGTTGATGTTAAATTAAATGCAATTGCCCGTGCATAAACCCCCGGTGGATTTTTTCGAGCCCTGTTATATTAGCAAAAGGTCTCTTGTTTACTGGCCGGGTTCTCTGTCTTGCACGTGCAAGTGACGCACGTGCAAGCGTTCGACTCGTGTGAAATTATTCAAGCCAAGGTTCCGGCAATGGTTAAGCAGGATGTGCGCGGGTGGTTTCGCCGATCCCCTTCTCTAGTTCGGCCGCGTTTACACCCGAAGTGGTAAGGGTCTCTGATATTTTCGCTCCCTTAAAGGTGCCACCTTTTCCTCTCCCTCGTTCTATCCTTATCTCGCTGTATTCTTCCACGGGGAGATACACGAAAGTTCACTTTGCCCGGCGTGTCAAAGGTTCCCCGGGGGATTCACAGTAACTCGCGCCGCGCGCCGCCTTCTGCGTTCTACAACTGGGAGCTTTAATTGCTTGCACGATAAACGAACGTCAGGTTGCGCCTCTTCAAGCCGTGTTCGCACCACGGAAAACGTAAATCGTTGATTTGTCCACGAGCCTTCCTCTGTAAATTCGACTTCTACTTCTATCAACTTCAACCACAACTTCAACATCAACATCAACTTCAACCACAACTTCAACATCAACATCAACTTCAACATCAACATCAACATCAACTTCAACATCAACTTCAACTTCATCAACTTCAACTTCAACTTCAACTTCAACTTCAACTTCAACTTCAACTTCAACTTCAACTTCAACTTCAACTTCAACTTCAACTTCAACTTCAACTTCAACTTCAACTTCAACTTCAACTTCAACTTCAACTTCAACTTCAACTTCAACTTCAACTTCAACTTCAACTTCAACTTCAACTTCAACTTCAACTTCAACTTCAACTTCAACTTCAACTTCAACTTCAACTTCAACTTCAACTTCAACTTCAACTTCAACTTCAACTTCAACTTCAACTTCAACTTCAACTTCAACTTCAACTTCAACTTCAACTTCAACTTCAACTTCAACTTCAACTTCAACTTCAACTTCAACTTCAACTTCAACTTCAACTTCAACTTCAACTTCAACTTCAACTTCAACTTCAACTTCAACTTCAACTTCAACTTCAACTTCAACTTCAACTTCAACTTCAACTTCAACTTCAACTTCAACTTCAACTTCAACTTCAACTTCAACTTCAACTTCAACTTCAACTTCAACTTCAACTTCAACTTCAACTTCAACTTCAACTTCAACTTCAACTTCAACTTCAACTTCAACTTCAACTTCAACTTCAACTTCAACTTCAACTTCAACTTCAACTTCAACTTCAACTTCAACTTCAACTTCAACTTCAACTTCAACTTCAACTTCAACTTCAACTTCAACTTCAACTTCAACTTCAACTTCAACTTCAACTTCAACTTCAACTTCAACTTCAACTTCAACTTCAACTTCAACTTCAACTTCAACTTCAACTTCAACTTCAACTTCAACTTCAACTTCAACTTCAACTTCAACTTCAACTTCAACTTCAACTTCAACTTCAACTTCAACTTCAACTTCAACTTCAACTTCAACTTCAACTTCAACTTCAACTTCAACTTCAACTTCAACTTCAACTTCAACTTCAACTTCAACTTCAACTTCAACTTCAACTTCAACTTCAACTTCAACTTCAACTTCAACTTCAACTTCAACTTCAACTTCAACTTCAACTTCAACTTCAACTTCAACTTCAACTTCAACTTCAACTTCAACTTCAACTTCAACTTCAACTTCAACTTCAACTTCAACTTCAACTTCAACTTCAACTTCAACTTCAACTTCAACTTCAACTTCAACTTCAACTTCAACTTCAACTTCAACTTCAACTTCAACTTCAACTTCAACTTCAACTTCAACTTCAACTTCAACTTCAACTTCAACTTCAACTTCAACTTCAACTTCAACTTCAACTTCAACTTCAACTTCAACTTCAACTTCAACTTCAACTTCAACTTCAACTTCAACTTCAACTTCAACTTCAACTTCAACTTCAACTTCAACTTCAACTTCAACTTCAACTTCAACTTCAACTTCAACTTCAACTTCAACTTCAACTTCAACTTCAACTTCAACTTCAACTTCAACTTCAACTTCAACTTCAACTTCAACTTCAACTTCAACTTCAACTTCAACTTCAACTTCAACTTCAACTTCAACTTCAACTTCAACTTCAACTTCAACTTCAACTTCAACTTCAACTTCAACTTCAACTTCAACTTCAACTTCAACTTCAACTTCAACTTCAACTTCAACTTCAACTTCAACTTCAACTTCAACTTCAACTTCAACTTCAACTTCAACTTCAACTTCAACTTCAACTTCAACTTCAACTTCAACTTCAACTTCAACTTCAACTTCAACTTCAACTTCAACTTCAACTTCAACTTCAACTTCAACTTCAACTTCAACTTCAACTTCAACTTCAACTTCAACTTCAACTTCAACTTCAACTTCAACTTCAACTTCAACTTCAACTTCAACTTCAACTTCAACTTCAACTTCAACTTCAACTTCAACTTCAACTTCAACTTCAACTTCAACTTCAACTTCAACTTCAACTTCAACTTCAACTTCAACTTCAACTTCAACTTCAACTTCAACTTCAACTTCAACTTCAACTTCAACTTCAACTTCAACTTCAACTTCAACTTCAACTTCAACTTCAACTTCAACTTCAACTTCAACTTCAACTTCAACTTCAACTTCAACTTCAACTTCAACTTCAACTTCAACTTCAACTTCAACTTCAACTTCAACTTCAACTTCAACTTCAACTTCAACTTCAACTTCAACTTCAACTTCAACTTCAACTTCAACTTCAACTTCAACTTCAACTTCAACTTCAACTTCAACTTCAACTTCAACTTCAACTTCAACTTCAACTTCAACTTCAACTTCAACTTCAACTTCAACTTCAACTTCAACTTCAACTTCAACTTCAACTTCAACTTCAACTTCAACTTCAACTTCAACTTCAACTTCAACTTCAACTTCAACTTCAACTTCAACTTCAACTTCAACTTCAACTTCAACTTCAACTTCAACTTCAACTTCAACTTCAACTTCAACTTCAACTTCAACTTCAACTTCAACTTCAACTTCAACTTCAACTTCAACTTCAACTTCAACTTCAACTTCAACTTCAACTTCAACTTCAACTTCAACTTCAACTTCAACTTCAACTTCAACTTCAACTTCAACTTCAACTTCAACTTCAACTTCAACTTCAACTTCAACTTCAACTTCAACTTCAACTTCAACTTCAACTTCAACTTCAACTTCAACTTCAACTTCAACTTCAACTTCAACTTCAACTTCAACTTCAACTTCAACTTCAACTTCAACTTCAACTTCAACTTCAACTTCAACTTCAACTTCAACTTCAACTTCAACTTCAACTTCAACTTCAACTTCAACTTCAACTTCAACTTCAACTTCAACTTCAACTTCAACTTCAACTTCAACTTCAACTTCAACTTCAACTTCAACTTCAACTTCAACTTCAACTTCAACTTCAACTTCAACTTCAACTTCAACTTCAACTTCAACTTCAACTTCAACTTCAACTTCAACTTCAACTTCAACTTCAACTTCAACTTCAACTTCAACTTCAACTTCAACTTCAACTTCAACTTCAACTTCAACTTCAACTTCAACTTCAACTTCAACTTCAACTTCAACTTCAACTTCAACTTCAACTTCAACTTCAACTTCAACTTCAACTTCAACTTCAACTTCAACTTCAACTTCAACTTCAACTTCAACTTCAACTTCAACTTCAACTTCAACTTCAACTTCAACTTCAACTTCAACTTCAACTTCAACTTCAACTTCAACTTCAACTTCAACTTCAACTTCAACTTCAACTTCAACTTCAACTTCAACTTCAACTTCAACTTCAACTTCAACTTCAACTTCAACTTCAACTTCAACTTCAACTTCAACTTCAACTTCAACTTCAACTTCAACTTCAACTTCAACTTCAACTTCAACTTCAACTTCAACTTCAACTTCAACTTCAACTTCAACTTCAACTTCAACTTCAACTTCAACTTCAACTTCAACTTCAACTTCAACTTCAACTTCAACTTCAACTTCAACTTCAACTTCAACTTCAACTTCAACTTCAACTTCAACTTCAACTTCAACTTCAACTTCAACTTCAACTTCAACTTCAACTTCAACTTCAACTTCAACTTCAACTTCAACTTCAACTTCAACTTCAACTTCAACTTCAACTTCAACTTCAACTTCAACTTCAACTTCAACTTCAACTTCAACTTCAACTTCAACTTCAACTTCAACTTCAACTTCAACTTCAACTTCAACTTCAACTTCAACTTCAACTTCAACTTCAACTTCAACTTCAACTTCAACTTCAACTTCAACTTCAACTTCAACTTCAACTTCAACTTCAACTTCAACTTCAACTTCAACTTCAACTTCAACTTCAACTTCAACTTCAACTTCAACTTCAACTTCAACTTCAACTTCAACTTCAACTTCAACTTCAACTTCAACTTCAACTTCAACTTCAACTTCAACTTCAACTTCAACTTCAACTTCAACTTCAACTTCAACTTCAACTTCAACTTCAACTTCAACTTCAACTTCAACTTCAACTTCAACTTCAACTTCAACTTCAACTTCAACTTCAACTTCAACTTCAACTTCAACTTCAACTTCAACTTCAACTTCAACTTCAACTTCAACTTCAACTTCAACTTCAACTTCAACTTCAACTTCAACTTCAACTTCAACTTCAACTTCAACTTCAACTTCAACTTCAACTTCAACTTCAACTTCAACTTCAACTTCAACTTCAACTTCAACTTCAACTTCAACTTCAACTTCAACTTCAACTTCAACTTCAACTTCAACTTCAACTTCAACTTCAACTTCAACTTCAACTTCAACTTCAACTTCAACTTCAACTTCAACTTCAACTTCAACTTCAACTTCAACTTCAACTTCAACTTCAACTTCAACTTCAACTTCAACTTCAACTTCAACTTCAACTTCAACTTCAACTTCAACTTCAACTTCAACTTCAACTTCAACTTCAACTTCAACTTCAACTTCAACTTCAACTTCAACTTCAACTTCAACTTCAACTTCAACTTCAACTTCAACTTCAACTTCAACTTCAACTTCAACTTCAACTTCAACTTCAACTTCAACTTCAACTTCAACTTCAACTTCAACTTCAACTTCAACTTCAACTTCAACTTCAACTTCAACTTCAACTTCAACTTCAACTTCAACTTCAACTTCAACTTCAACTTCAACTTCAACTTCAACTTCAACTTCAACTTCAACTTCAACTTCAACTTCAACTTCAACTTCAACTTCAACTTCAACTTCAACTTCAACTTCAACTTCAACTTCAACTTCAACTTCAACTTCAACTTCAACTTCAACTTCAACTTCAACTTCAACTTCAACTTCAACTTCAACTTCAACTTCAACTTCAACTTCAACTTCAACTTCAACTTCAACTTCAACTTCAACTTCAACTTCAACTTCAACTTCAACTTCAACTTCAACTTCAACTTCAACTTCAACTTCAACTTCAACTTCAACTTCAACTTCAACTTCAACTTCAACTTCAACTTCAACTTCAACTTCAACTTCAACTTCAACTTCAACTTCAACTTCAACTTCAACTTCAACTTCAACTTCAACTTCAACTTCAACTTCAACTTCAACTTCAACTTCAACTTCAACTTCAACTTCAACTTCAACTTCAACTTCAACTTCAACTTCAACTTCAACTTCAACTTCAACTTCAACTTCAACTTCAACTTCAACTTCAACTTCAACTTCAACTTCAACTTCAACTTCAACTTCAACTTCAACTTCAACTTCAACTTCAACTTCAACTTCAACTTCAACTTCAACTTCAACTTCAACTTCAACTTCAACTTCAACTTCAACTTCAACTTCAACTTCAACTTCAACTTCAACTTCAACTTCAACTTCAACTTCAACTTCAACTTCAACTTCAACTTCAACTTCAACTTCAACTTCAACTTCAACTTCAACTTCAACTTCAACTTCAACTTCAACTTCAACTTCAACTTCAACTTCAACTTCAACTTCAACTTCAACTTCAACTTCAACTTCAACTTCAACTTGCCGACTTCTTCTCCGACTCCGACTTCTTTTCCGACTTCCTCTCCGACTTCTTCTCCGACTCCGACTTCTTCTCCGACTTCTTCGCCGACTTCTTCTCCGACTTCTTCTCCGACTCCGACTTCTTCTCCGACTCCGACTTCTGCTCCGACTTCTTCTCCGACTTCTTCTCCGACTCCTTCTCCGACTCCGACTTCTTCTCCGACTTCTTCCCCGACTCCTTCTCCGACTTCGACTTCTTCTCCGACTTCTTCTCCGTCTCCGACTTCTTCTCCGACTCCGACTTCTTCTCCGA
>NW_017100625.1:0-577 GCF_001263275.1 Habropoda laboriosa
CTGCATAGCAGAATCGTACTCCATTTAGAGTAAGAGTATCGTACATGTACGTTACGTGAAAATGTCTAAGAAATACTATATCCAAGAGCGACGGTATATGCGTAAATTCGCATCGTTTAACAGTAACACCGGAAATGTTTGAGCTCTGAATAACACGGCACAACTTTGTATTCGGTACCAAAATAAAAGGTAAGATTTCGTTGGTTGCGTTTAGTTTTAGAAATTATTTTTAACGTCGAAATATTTAATTATCTGTATTTTCCCCCACATCGTAGATCGAAAATTCGACGGCGGATTCCAGAATGCATAGCAGAATCATACTACATTTCGAGTACAAGTGTTGCCGCAGTATGTTATGTGAATGTCGCGAAGCACTACTATCACCTATACGTCGTTATATGTGTATATTCGCTTCGTTTAACAGTCACACGGGATCTGTTTGAGCTATTGAAAACACAAACCAGAAATTTGTATTCGGTACCAAAAAAAGGTAAGACTTCTTTCGTTGGTCACTTTTAGTTTTAGGAATTATTATTATAGTTGAAATATTTTCTTATCTGTATTTGCCCCCACCAAA
>NW_017100626.1:0-879 GCF_001263275.1 Habropoda laboriosa
TATATTCTATTATAATTACAAAGTTTAACGTTAGTCGATTCTTGACTCGTCAAGAATCTCCCTCCTCGACTTTACGCGGTGAGAGCGCGGAGGAGTCGTATACAGTACTATATTGATTGACACTTACGCGACGGTTTATTGCTCGAAGGGGACTGGAACCCGATCTTGCTCGCATCAATACTCTGACGGACAGAGTAACGTTATGTTCAAAATCTGACTTAGAAACTGCCCCCGATCGTCGAAAATCCTACCCTTTTATACACCGAAAACTAAGATTTTTGGTGGTGGGGAACGTCAGATATCCGTGGGAATGGAATGTAAGCTCATCCCTTTGCTTGGCGACTATCGTGGGGGTGCGTGTTAGACTAAACATCCGGCGCCGCATGCTTCGGGTAGAACGCGTACGTAACAGTAACATTCAGTTGTAGGAATCATTTTTAAAGTCGATATATTTAATTATCTGTATTTGCACCCACCATCGTAGTTCTTAAATTCGACGCCGTCCTCAAGAATGCACTAGAGAATCGTACGCCGTTTAGAGTACGACAATTGCCGCAGTATGTTATGTGAAAGTCGCGAAGAACTACTATCGCCTAACCGACGTTATTGGTGTATATTTCCTTCGTTTAACAGTAGCACGGCAACCGTGTCAGATATTGAAGAAACAAGCACACCAATGTTTTCGGTATCACAAAAAGGTAAGACTTCGTTGGTCACATTTAGCTTTAGGAATTATTGTTAACACCGAAATATTTAATTATCAGTATTTGCCCCCAACATCTTAGTTCCAAAATACGACGCCGTCGTCCACGCCGATGTCGAGAATGTATAGCAGAATCGGACTCCATTTAGAGTACAAGCATTGTACCGGTACGTTAC
>NW_017100627.1:0-615 GCF_001263275.1 Habropoda laboriosa
CAAAGCACACCTTTGTAAACGGTACAGAAAATGGTCAGATTTCGTTGGTCACTTTTAGTTTTAACAATTATTATTAAGGTCGAAATATTTAATTATCCGTAATCCCCCCCCGGCCAACCATGATCTTATATTCCACGCCGTCATCCGGAATGCATAGCAGAATTGTACTTCATTTAGAGTACGAGTATCGCCGCAGTGTGTTATGTTAATGTCGGGAAGAACTACTATCTCCTACCCGACGTTATAGGTGTATTGCCGCTTCGTTTACCAGTAACACGGCAACCGTGTGAGATATTGAAGAACCAAGCACACCTTTATATTCGGGATAAGAAAGTTTTAAGATTTCCTTGGTTACATTTAGCTGAAGGAATTATATTTAAAGACGAAATATATAATAATCTGTATTTGCCCCCACCATCACAGAGAGAAAATTCGAAGCCCATGTCCAGAATGCATACCAGAAATGTACTCCATTTAGAGTATACCGGTAGGTTACGTGAAAATCGCGAAGAAATACTAACTCCACTCGCGACGATATATGAGCATCATCGATTCGTTTAACAGTTACACAGGAACAGTTTGAGCTATTGAAAGAACAAACCACACATTTGTATT
>NW_017100628.1:0-5921 GCF_001263275.1 Habropoda laboriosa
ATCTCTGTTTTGTCCTGTGAAAGTTCCATTTTCTGTTCTTTGCACCATTCCAAGGCCGCGCTGGCCACGCTGTTGGCCTTGTGCTGAAGTTCTATTCTGGAGTTTCCTGTTACTATGACGGCGAGGTCGTCTGCGTATGCAATTGGTTCTAGGTTGAGACTTGCTATTTTTTCTATAAGTTCGTCGAATATTAGGTTCCAGAGGCTTGGTCCTAATATGGATCCCTGAGGGCAGCCTTTTGTTACTGGTTTTCGTACTGCGCTGTTGCTGCTTTGTATGCTTGCCGTTCTATTGGATAGGTAGCTTTTGAGGAGTTGGTAGATGTTTCTGGGGCATGACCTTTTCTTTAGGTTGTGTAGGACACTTGGCCACCACACGTTGTCGAATGCTCCAGAGATGTCAAAGAATAGTGCTATTGCGTATTTGTGTGTTGTGTCTCCTACTATTTCCCGAAGCGCGACCACCGCGTCTTCGGTGCTCTTGCCGGTTTTGAATCCGAACTGTCTTTCAGCTGTAAGCGGGTGGTGATTCAGGAGTTTGGCGATTTTGTTGTTGACGAGTTTCTCGAGAATTTTACTGAGGGTTGGTAGCAGACAGATCGGACGGTAAGATTTGGCGTCCGACCTGTCCTTGTCCTTCCCTTTAAGGAGCGTCACAATGTTTCCGTTTTTCCATCTTTTGGGGAATATTCCTTGAGTGAGACATGTGTTGTATAGTGTTGTGAGCTGTCGTTTGATATGTGGCCAGGCCACCTTGACTATTTCATTTTCCAGTAGGTCATCACCTGGCGCCTTGTTATTCTTAAGTTTCCTGATTACATTTTCTATTTCATTTTCTTCAAAGAGTGGTGTATCTTCGGTGTCAGGGGGTGTATCTGCGTCTATTCTGAGTTCTTTCTGTCTGTCTGTTTCCGCGTGTACGTTCTCGTCTGGTACTAAAGTGTTCAATAAGATTTGTGTGGATTCTTCCCAGGTTGTAGTCTGGCGGCCATCAATGATAATGGACTCGCACGCCTTTTCTGTTCTGATCTTTTCTGTTTGGAGTTTGTAAATTAGCCCCCATGGTTTATCGTTCCCTTCTTTTGTTACAAAGTCCCTCCAGCTATTTTGTTTTGCTAACCGTGTTGCTGATCTGTATTTGTTCCTTGTTCTGTTGTACCGTATTTTGATATCCAGGTATGCTACTGTATCTCTATTTCTTTGGAGTTGGCGTCTTAGCCGCTGTACGGTCGCCTTAAGGGCTGTGAGGTGTTGGTTCCACCAGGGGACAGACCTTTGGAAGCGTGTCTTCTTTGGAATTGCCGCGTTGCATGCTGCTTGGATAGCCCGTACTATTTCCCCGGATATTGTTTCAGCATCCTTCGGGTGTGTGGTGTCGTCTTCTGTGCCTACGTCTCTGATTTCTGAGAGTATTGTGGCTTCGAATTTCTTCCAGTCTGCTTTTTTGATATTGTATCGGGTGGCTTTCGGCTTGTAGTCTTCTGGTATCTGTGTGTCCATAGTAATTTGGATCGTATTGTGGTCGCTGCTTGTGTTCTGTGCCAGGATCGTCCAGTCTGCTATCTCCTTGTATATTGTGGTGGTGGTTAACGTTACATCTATATTTGATTTTCCGCGTGCGTTATCGAATGTGAAATTTTCGGAAGGTTGGTTCATTATGAACAGATTATTCTGCAGGATGAGTTCCTCCAAGGCCTCTCCTCTTGCATCTGTGATTTGACTATGCCACAGGGTCGACTTGGCGTTGGCATCGATACATATAATTATCTTATTTCCTTTCAGCTCTTCGAGGATGCGCTCGAGGTGTTGGAGATACGGGTGAATGTGGTCGCTGCACTGGAAATACGCGCTAACGATGTAGAATCTATGAGCCGCGGTAGTAATTTCTGCACACGCGAAGTGCGTGTTCGAAAGGTGTCCTATTCTCATGGCTGTGTATGTTGGATTGGTGACGATGATGGCTGCCTTGATATTTCCCGATGCTGTCATGCCTGTGAATTTATCTCTGTCGAAGATGGTCTTACTTACCAATCCGAAGCCAGGTACTGTATTTCTATAGCTGTATGGTTCCTGCACCGCTAGTATGTCGATTTGATCCTGAACTATTGCTTGTCTCAGTTCGTCCGTCACTATTTTCGCATTCTGCATGTTCAGTTGGGCTATTTTTACTTGCTGCATTCGTGCGGTGTTTGCTGCGGAGGTTTTGGTGTGGGTTTTACTTTCCATAGTCAATTCTATTTATGTAGGTTCTTATGGCATTCTCGTACGCTGGGCAGTCTTTATCCCGTGAGCAGTGGTTGTGCGGCTTGTTGGCTCTCTTGCAGTTGGCGCATGTGGGGTTCTGTGATTTCGATTTGCAGTCTTTGTATATATGTCCGGATTGAGCACAGTGGCCGCAGGTATCTTCGTTGGCTGTGCAGAACTTGGAAACATGTCCGAATGCCTGGCATTTATAGCAGCGGCTGACCGCTAGGAAGTCCTGGGTATTGCATGCGCTCCAGTCTATAAACACTTTCCCGCTCTTTTTCAGAGTTTCTCGGATCTCCGGGGTCACCTCTACCACCCAGTTGACCTTCGTCCTGCTTTTATCTCCTGTTTTGAAGGCCAGGTTGAAGTCCTCTGTGAATTTTGCGATCGTTAGGTTTTCAAAGTTTTGGTCGTGTATCGCCTTTAAAATTTCGTTGTCTTGCTTGTCCGTTGGGATGCTGTATATGATCATTCTGGGTTTCTTCCTTGGTGGCAGTCCTACCTTAAGGCCTACTGCTTCGAGTTTTTGGTTTCTGAGCAGGTGCTGCAGGTCCTCCGGTGTTTCCGTTTCGATCAGGATTCCTTTGTTGTTGATCTTCCTCACGTTTCTTATCTTTAGTTTTTCTTTAGCCGGCGTCATGCTGCTTACTATTGCCTTTTTTGTTTCTTCACTATCCTTGATGGTACTATTTTCTGACGGGTACACCGTAATTACATTCCTGGGGGGTTTTATCGCTGTCTGTGGCACCACGTTTGACCTGACCTTCACTTTTTCGGCATATGACAGGGCGGATTTACCCGTGTTGCTCTCTATTTCCAGGATTTTGGCGATTGCGCCACCGATCTTGGCGTCCAGCTGATCGAACCTGCTGTTTATGTGCTCTTTCTCGTTAACCTTGCGTTTCAAGACCTCGTTCTCTTCTTGCTGCGTTTTACAGATTTTGTACACTTGCATTGCTTTCTTCTTAAGGTATTTGGCATCAGCAGTGTTCAGATCTCCCGCAATTTGCTCGCAGAACGATAACAGTTCCGTAATACAGGTTAGCCGGTCGGTCTTCCTGCTTTCGTCTCTCTCCTCCTCGGTGCTGCAGACGATTTGCTTCTTTTTACGCCTTGTGATCAGTGCAGCGTCTGAGTCAGCAGCATCCGAAGTTTCCTCTTTCCTTTTCCTGCTTGCCTTCTTCCGCGAGGCTGAGAAGTCGCTGCTGTCTATCTCCATCGTCGTGCGAAGTCCTTTTCTTGACGTGTGGATGTTGGTCGGTTCCTACTCACGTCTAATATAATCCGTTTCACTTCACAACACTTTCACTTCACAACACTTCACTTATCACTACGCGAACCTACACTACACAACACTATTATTCATAATTTAATTTTTAAATTTATAAATTTAATCTAATTTGTTTGTTCTTTATTTGTTTATTTATTTATTAATTGTTGCTTATTGTCTATTTATTTGTTCACTTATTATAATACTACTTTTAAGTTTTACGTTTTTAGGCTTTTTTTCTGTCCACTTTTACGTGATCCGAAGCGCTTTTTATATTGTCACTATGTTCTATGTATTTATTTATAACTAATTAATAATATAAAAACCTTAAATTTATCGATCACTCGTAACTGGAAAAATTTTCCGATGGCCGGGGCCCCTGTAACGCTAGGGTGGTCCTGAGCACGAGTTACAGCGCCACTGCAGCCGCGCGGTCACTTTCGTGCACTACCGACGCGTCGCTTCGGCGGCCATTTTTTCACGAAAAACTTTAGACGTTAATAACTTTTTTATTTGTCATCAGATTTTCACGATTTATATCTCAAAATGTTCACTGTCACTAGCACTTTACACTGATATATAATTTCCAATAGTCACTTCACTTTTAACCACTTTTCCGGATCACTTTTGCGGAGCGACTCGCGACGCGTGGTTGCTGCTCGGCGCCATCTTGGAAACTCAGTAGATAGGGACATGTCTATGTCTATGTCTATGTCTTTCTCATTTATGTTGCAGTTTGCGAGCTTTGAGCTCATTACTGCCTCGATCATAATCTTTTACCTATCCGTTTCCCAATACGGATAGGTGTTTTACGAATTTTGTGTCGTTCGTTTTGTGGGTTACTTAGCCGCAGGGTTTTATGCCCTCGTTTCCGTCCCCGCCACGTGGAGGCGAACCCATTTCTACTTATTTTAGACATTTTGTTTCTTTGATTTTGATAGACATTTTGTTTATTTGTTTTCTTTCGTGTCCAGCACGTTTTGTGAGCATATTACTTGGTAATATCTCTCTTTTTATTTATATATCAATTATCCTTAAGGTGTTCGGATTTTGTTTGTGTTTTTGTTTTTGTTCATTTTGTTGGATGTTTCTTTGGTTCGTTAATTCTCTAGGTCACAACTTAGTTGTAAGGATATTGCGATTTATGGATTTGTTTTTCCTTTTGTTTTGTTTTCTTTTGTTTCAGATGCTGTGTGCCAACATCCAAGGTTCTTACATATAAATACAGACACGTGGAGCTGTGCCACAAGGTGAATATTATATTTCTTGTATACTATTTACACTGATAAATAAATGTCTTTGTTGACAGGTGCAGATGCTACGACTATGTACATATAAGCCTAATCACTGTCTTGAATTGCAATACTCCGCAGGTAATTTTTCCTTACTGTAAATAATTGCACTGCGAATTTGACAAAAGCCATGTAACTGTCCTTATTACTTATGAGGATATTCCAATTGTTTGTGCAGTCTGAAAGGAGTGAGTACCTAAACTCGCCGTATCTGGGGCAGTGGAACAAAATATGCTCCACTGTCTCCACCACATCATTGCAAAACGGACAGCATTCCGAGCAATTTACGCCCCGTGCTTTTAAACTATAGTTAATAGAACCATATCCAGTAAGCAAGTAAGTGCACAATCTGGGCGGAACAAACCAATAATTTAAATCGCTGAATGTTACATTTGGTATGAATTTATGCGTGATACGCCCATGAGTTTCATTGTTCCAGTTAATCTGCCATTCCCTGAATAATTCTGCTTCAATTTTCGTTATTTCCTCTACAATAATTTCGGGGCTAATCTCATTTGCGGTAGGCTGAAAACTATAATTCTTCCAACAAACTTGCGAATTTCTTTTAACTTTTCTTACCAAGGCGAATTTACATATTTCCAGATTGATAGGCAGATAACCTCCAATAACCTGCATGGCAGCGGTAGACGCGGTTCTACATGCCTTCGTTAGGACAATTAACATGGCTCTTTGTGCCGCAAAAATGTGTCTCTTAATCATAGCATGTTCAACTTTATCGTACCAGATAATGGATCCATAATTAATGATAGGTAAGAAGACTGCGCGATATAGTGTGTTAAGTATAGGCTTTTTAATTCCCCATTCTTCGTGAGCGTGGCGTTTAATTGACATTACATATTTTACTAGTCTGTTTCTGATAATTTTAACGTGAGTATTGAAATTCATCTTATTATCAATGTATACCCCTAAGTATTTATACACTTCTACATATTTAACTTTAGTGCCATTTAATTTAATATTCGGCATCCTCTCCCTATCAAACTTACCCTTCATCATCATGGCCTGAGTTTTATTGACCGAGATCTTTAATTTGTTTAAAGCACACCAGTTCTCCAGTTTCGTGCAAGAGGTGTTTAAAAGCTCTTCAAGTGC
>NW_017100628.1:8500-11464 GCF_001263275.1 Habropoda laboriosa
TTCTCTTGGCAAACACTTTTTTGGCGTATTCGGCCAAGTGTTTGTATCCTTTTATTTTTTCGATAGTAAGGCACCTATCGTTTTTGTATTTTGAGAGATCTCCGAGGTGTTCCTGGAGATCTCTTCTCTCTAAGTCGTACTTAGGGCAGTCAAATACCACGTGATCGCTTGTCTCTTCCAGACCGCAGAAGGGGCACTCCATGTCCGCACATCTTGCGATCTGGTACAGGGCACTGTTCAGGGAACCCTTTCCTGTAATAAGGAATGTTAGGTCTAGCCCCGGATGGAACCACTTATTCTTTGTAGCGTATTGGACGTTCCTGATGTACTGGAACGTCCCTCTACCTTTGGTGTCTGCGTTCCATCTTTCTTGCCATTCTTCCAGAATGGCTTTCTTTAGCAAGGCCTTTTCCTTCTTTCTGTCTTCCAGGCTCATGCTTTCTATATGTGTCGGTGTTTCATACTTATCTTTGAATTTAGCATGTAGTCCCGCTCTTATCCTATAGCCTATTCCCCTCTGCACTAGGGTAAGGTCTATAGGTAATTTACCCGTCAGGACTTGGAGGGCTGCTGTGGCGACCGTCCTGCATGCTCGAGAACAACTGAGAAGTGTCATTCTCTGTGCTGAGTCTATTTGTCTTCTGATATGTGTCTTTTGAGACTCACCGTACCAGGCGCCTGCCCCGTATGTTAGTATGGGGCTTATCAGCGCCTCGTACATGAGGCCCATGGACCTTTGGTTGATCCCCCATTCCTTTCTGGATATCCTCGCGAACTGGCCGCATATCCTCTTAGCTTTATCGGCCGCGTATTTTGCATGGTGGACAAAGCTCAATTTGTTATCTATCATTACACCGAGATACTTGTGTGTCTCGGTGTATCTAATTCTGTTGTTGCTAAGACTAACTGATGGTAGTTTGGTCTTGTTCATTTGGCCTTTTAGCAGCATAGCTTTCGTCTTGCCCGATGCTATTTCCAGGCCTTGCTCACGGCACCAACTTTCTATGTCAGCCATAGCCAGTTGGGCGTGAGCCTCAACTCCATTTCTGGAGTTGCCCGGGATAAGCACGAGCAAGTCGTCAGCATATGCTATTATGCTATGCGGCTTGTCTTTTTGGGAGTGCAACAACGTGTCCATTACCATATTCCATGCAATTGGGCCGATAATGGAACCTTGGGGGCATCCTCTGGTGAGTCTCTGTCTCCGTTGAGCGTATTGTGTGGAGACCCTTATGAATCTGTTATCAAAATAGTTCATCAGCACATTAAAAACCTTTGTTGAGCAATTTGTCTTTGTTAGTCTGTGCAGGACGGCTGTCCAGCTCAGGTTGTCAAAAGCTCCTCTTATGTCGATGAAGACACCGACTACATATTTCTCATTTGAATTTTTTATGTCTTGCAGTGCCCTGCAAATTGCGTCTTCTGTGGATTTTCCTTTCCTGAAGCCGAATTGGTTATCATGTTCCAAGCCATTTTCTTGGTATGCCGTGTATACTCTTTCAAGTAGCACTCTTTCATATATTTTGCCAACGACAGACAGCAGCGAGATCGGCCTGTACGATGAAGGATCGGAAGGGTCTTTCTCGGAGCTCTTAAGGAAAACCTTGAGCTCCGCTTCTTTCCACTGCCTCGGAAAAGCACCGTTTTCGAGGCAGTTATTGTATAAGTTCCTCAATATTTTCGGATTTTGGCTGTATATCCGTTTTATTATCTCCGGGTTTAGATTGTCTGGCCCCGGAGCTTTTTTATCCTTTAGCCTCTTTAAGGCCTGCTTTATTTCAGAGTCAGATATTTCTGACTCTGTATTGAGGTTTGTGTATTTCGTTACTTCTTCCGTCCTTTCTTGCGCACGGTCGATCTCAACCGTGCCTTCGTCTCCCGCAATTTTGCCCAGGAGTATCTCGATGGATGACTCCCAGTCTGTGCTACTTGAGGTATTCACTCTTAACGTGTTAAACACGTCATTGGAGTGTGTTTTGCCGCAGACCAGCTTGCGGACAATCCCCCAGGGATCTTTATTTATATTGTCACGCACAAAGTCTTCCCAAGCTTTCCTCTTGCTCTGCCTTATGACCTTATTGTAGTCGTTGCGCCTGCGACTATAATTTTCTTTGGCTGTCGCTATTTGATTGGTCAGGCCGATTCTCCGACACCTCTGGAGATGCTTGCGGCTGTCATTCACCCTTTTTCTAACATTTTCGATTTCTGCATTCCACCAGGGAACCGATCTCGTTGTTAGGGTTTTCTTTTTCATAGAAGCGTCACAGATTCGCGCAACTGTGGTGTTGAAGGTTTCCACAGCTGCTTCAGGTGTATCATTTCTTATGGACTTGAGTGTTGTGTCCTTTATTTTGGACAGTTCGGAATCGAATCTGTCCCAATTTGCACTTTTTAGGTTGTACCTCTTAGTGACTTGTGCTTTCCGGCTCGGGTACTGGCTCCCCGATTTGTCTTTATACACGATCTGAATGCAGCGGTGGTCGCTGCTACACCAATTGGGCTTTACCTGCCACACTTCTATGTTCTTTGCTGTTTTCGATGTTGCCAGCGTTACATCTATATTTGACTTGCCGTTCACCGTCCAGAAAGTGTGGGGGTTGTTCGGCTGATTCAATATAGCTAGGCCTTTGCTGAGTATGAACTCCTCCAGGAGTTCTCCTTTTGCATCTGTCGTTCGATTGAACCAGAGGACAGACTTGGCATTCAAGTCGCCTCCGATTACTATATTATCCTTCGAGCAGTCCAGTGACTCTGTCATTTGCTGAATATACCCCTCGATCTTCTCTTTGCATTGGCAGTAAATCGAAGCCATGTAGACGTCTCCTTCGCTGGTGCCAAGATGCACACAGACGAAAGCGGTTCTGCCCACCAGGGTCAAACTGCACTGTGCGTGAGTTCCAAACGGTTCTCATAAAGGTGCGATGGATGGATACACCCCATTGCAGTGCAGTTGTGCATATTATC
>NW_017100629.1:0-245 GCF_001263275.1 Habropoda laboriosa
GGCAAATACAGAGAACTAAATATTTCAACTTTGAACATAATCCCTTCAGCTAAATGTATCCATAAGGAATCTTAGAATTTCTTGGCCTCGAATATAAATTTGTGCTTGTTTCTTCAATATCTCACACGGCTCCCTTGTTGCTGTTAAACGAAGCGAATATACACATATAACGTCGCACATGGTAAAGTATTCAATCGCGACCTTCGCATATCATACTGGGACGATTCTCGTCCTCTAATTGGAGT
>NW_017100630.1:0-753 GCF_001263275.1 Habropoda laboriosa
TACTGTTTTTTATATTGTTGTTTGTAAGGAGTAAGGTTTTAAATTTGGCCCCATATAGAGTGAGGCCTCAGCCTGCGTCTTATGTTGAATACGGCCCTGAGTATTAGAACACTTGCTTAATGTGAAATATACTGAAATCTACTGAAATTTAGTGAATTTTACTGAAATCTGTTGAAATCTAATCAACTCTGTTGAAATCTACTAAAATTTACTGAAATCTGCTGAATTGTATTGAAATCTACTTAAATCTGTTGAATTCTATTAAAATCTACTATATTCTGCTAATATCTAGTGAAATCTTTTTAAACCTTCGGAAATATACTGAAATCCACTAAATTTTACTAAAATCTTCTGAAATCTACTGAATTCTGCAGATGCCTACTAGAATCTGCTTACTGAATGTGAAGAAAGCCTCGTTGTCATTACAAGTTTAATATAAAATTATTTCACACACAAAAGTCATATTAAGATCCTAAAAAGAAATTATTCATTCTAGAATTTCTAGAATTTTGAAATATGGCGAATGCATATGTATAACACTAACTTTGACGAGAAAGTTTAATTTAAATCATATAATACTTTGTAAACGAATACAACGGGTGTCCTAATACTTATGAACGCCAATGTATACATATCCCTTTCCATGCTCGGTTAGACAAATCTTTAATCATACTTTTTGTCGATCTACCTCTGGGTTGTGCTAGATTGTGAATATGTCCTTTTTTTTTTTTTAACTTGCTGGAATAAAAGAAC
>NW_017100630.1:928-15755 GCF_001263275.1 Habropoda laboriosa
TGGAACCACATATGCGTTTATTTTTTCATAATACGGTAGCATTTGTTCAGACGATTTCATCAAGTCATTTATTGTTGTAAAATATTATAAATTATGTTATAAATTGGTGAGTTTCTAAGAAGTCACGTAGGCCTGAATCACTGGTTAACGACTATTACCGACATAAGTAAACGAAATTTAGTTTCTACCTACTAATGTTTAATTAAAGAAAAGTTCTCACGATTCACATTGACGTTTATAACATTCGGTAACTCGAGAAACACAAGGGGAGATAAGAAGTTGGATCTTTTTTCACAACTTGCAGCTTAATAGCCGTCAATCAGCGATTCAGACTTACTTGACTCCTTAGAAACTCGCGAATTTATAACATAATTTATAACATTTTGCAACAATAAATTACGTTAAGCTCTTGGGTAATACAGATTCAAATATTTTGCATAGTTGAACTTCATACTCGCGTTAACATTTTCATTTTTATTAAGAATGTACATATGTAAATATTTTCATGCTAATAGTGAGAAAGCATGGAATTAAGTTTCTTATAAATAAAAACTATTCGGAAATAGTAACTTTTAATTAATGTTTATACTAGCAAACGTTAATTCGAAATAATACGTATGCAAAAAGTGTATTGATTATAGTAACAACTTTGATAAAAAAAAATTTGACCTATTTCATATGATACAATTGTACATTAATAAGTAACAGATTTTTCAATTACTTTGAAAGAACAGTTGAAATGTTCAATCGTAATATTGCATTGTATGTAAATGAACATAATGCAATAAAATTGATCGAATTATAACCATAAATGAATGGGAAAAGGATTCTCCTTTCATAAAAATACCACTTTCGTACTTGTCCATGTAAATTGTGTATTTAGAGAAGATTTGTGAATTTCCTTCCTACCCGTTCTAATTCATTAAATTGAATAAATCGTTCACTCCATTAATTACGTTCATTATTGCCAGTAGGCATTATTGTCTATTAGAGTGAGTGTTGGTATAAGTGACTTTATACTTCTAGTTAATTTAGCTTGACAGCACACGGTAGAATCGATTACACCCAGTGTTTCTCATAATGACAGTTCATTTATAGATAATGAAAGTGCTCTTGTCGTATCGCTCCTTGATGTATTTAAATATTTCCATTACACACTTCAAACGGAACATTTTTTCTTCCCTCTGATAAATCAGCAACATCGAAGCAAATTCTTTCTCTGTCGGAGGACAGTCGGGAATTTTCCGATCAAGATGATTCGCAATAAGAAAAATTTTGAGAAATATCATTTTACGCGTGATACTATACCCCGATGCATAATAGATCTTGTCTCTTTGTAAGCATGCGTATCATGGTTCGATGGCCGCTGTATGAGAAATCGCGAGTTAGTCGTATAGAAAATAGTCACTTTCCAGCTTAAATATTATAATCGTACCTCATGAGAAAATGTAATAAGATAGTATAGATATCCGATGAAACTTTTTTTTATAAATATACAAATAGGAACTTTCAATTGTATGTAAAACTTGTAAGGTTACACGAGCGAATTGTTATCATGAACGAGTACATAGATGTATAATATCTAGGTGTACAATACGATGAGCATAAATCCATGCATAGGATATTCGATCTAACACCATGATATGAGCCGTTCAGTGCACAAATCGATTAACTCCACTTTTTGAAAAATCTGAAATTTAAGTGTCAAAGCACTTGGTATAGTCATAACTTTTTATATTTATAATAATTTCTCGACTTCTCATTTTATGGAGTTAATCGATTTGTGCACTGAACGGCTCATATAGAGGATAGACCACGTAAAACAGGCCACCTAATTATCTTCTTTAGCTATGATAGTACGAGAAGATATTTATATATAATTTAAATGGTTTCGAAGGGTGAATGTTATGGGAGGGAATTTTTTTGATGAAAGAAATGGCAGAAAATGGAAAGAAGTTTCGCATTTGATTTAAAATTTTAGAGACCAGTGTCATCTTAGGATATGTTATTACGCATGTTTAAATGCACATCAATGTCTGCTACGGTATACAGTAGAAGAAAATATATACGTTCATGTAAAAAAAAACATAGGTGACCTTGAGGAAAACAGAAAAACGTGTAATAATTAATGAAATTTTTTTTGCAGCCCATAGCTAGGGAAGATAATTAGATGGCCTGTTTTACGTGGCCTGTATAATTCATTGATTATAACTATTGAACGTGTTATACTGTAGTAACTGCTATGAAATATTTCATTATTCAATCCTATTAGAAATTGCTGCGTAACACGTTGAAGAAAGAAATTCTCCAAAACGCGTTTAACCCCAGAGCGGTCTTCGGGTCTTTTTTGACCCACCGCCTTTTTATATTTTCAGTGATTTTTGCTGTTATCAAGTTTACGTTCCTTAACATTATTTTAAACGTTTATTGTCTAGGTTTATATGTCGCGTTGGGAACAAAAATTGTTTCACATAAGGTCTTAGATCCTTTTTGACCCAAAAGTCTTAAGTGTACAGTCAAAACGAAGAACGCAGTAGGGTTAACAAGTAGAATAGAAATATTATTAACAGGACAATTTATCATGAAATTAAAATATAATTATTGGATACTAGAGATCATCTAACAAAGGAGGATCTCCAAGTGTAAATCGCTGATTTTTATGAAATTTACACAGGGTGTCTCACGCAAGTGCGTGGAGCTATAGTGACTCGCAAATTCGTTCACATGTCCTAAATATATGTATTCCTTTTTTTTTTTTTTTGGAAAGCACGGTCAGATTTTTCGTCTTAAAAGTATCAAACTTGAGTAGGTGTAAACAGTTAAGGTTACAGGTTAATTAATATCTTTATGTTTTAATAAAAGTTATATTTCATTTAAAAAAAAGAACATGTTGTTTGTAGATAAATATGAACAGTTACATGTATGTGTATATATGTTGGTGATTATGAAAGTGGTCTAAGTCAAATCCTTAAAAAAATTGACTTCTTTTGTGTTGCGTCGATCTGTTCATAGAAAAATAGAAATATTTTATTACATAATGAAAAAATATGTTTTAACACACCCAAAGGGAAAATTCTAAATATCTCGAAACGAAAAATATATGACTTGGGCTACTTTCATAATCACCGGCAGCACATGTAACAGTTAGATGTTAGATTATTAAAGGTGTGAGCACCTTTTGCTGCTTCGATCCGTCTTGACATACTACTTACTAATTTTTTACAATATTTTCCCATTTTATACGAACAATTTTTCGTAATTTGTCAAGATTTGTATTATTGATATTATAATCTGTTAATAATCCTGTTAATATACCCCGTAGCTGTTCTATAGGGTTTAGGTCAGGGCAGGGACAATTCTATTTTTGCAGCCATAATTCTATAATCTTTGTAGTTTTGGATCATTTTCATTTTCTTGTTATTCTTTAAATTTTCTTCCAAAATGTTAATGTATCTCGTGTATTCTACGAATATTTCTAACACCTTCAGTCATCGTGCATCCCTAGATGATAATACCTCCTCCTCCAAACCTGAGAGTAGGATAGATATGTTTCTTTTATCATTTTTCATTTGCTCCTTTCGAAATCCATCTTTTGCCATTCGATCCAAATCGAACAAAATAATATTTTCTCAAAATTCTTCACTGCAATTTTTAAATTTGTCTGTAAATTCTAATCGTGTATGGCCATGTATCTTTACGTAAGTAGTGGTTTCTTCACTTTACTCCTTCCTTTCGTTCCAAATTTTCTTTTTTGAATTATTGAAAGCTTTTAGCGTTTCTTGCATTTGCACAGTATTTTCAACTTCTCCGGAATGAATACTCCTTACAGTTTTCCGTTTTGAGGTTTCCGAGCGATTCCCCTTCGATCCTGATCGACTTCTTGGAATATTTAAATTACAAGACTGTTCTATTTTTGCAACCAGGCCAATTGAACAACTGTATTTTAAAGATATATGACGGTAGGCTAAACCTTCTTTAACAACTTAACGTTCACAACTAATCGTCCAGTAAGCGCAATTTTGTTTAATTATTTTCTTCCATTTTCCATATTGCGTTATCCTTTCTATTAAGCATGAGAAAAACGTGAGTTACAACGTTAGAAATAACGGCAAACTTATTTCTATATGCCTAGGAAATAATTAGAAAAAAAAAAAAAACAAAATTGATCATTTTTGACACACTAAGCCTAAGGGGTTAACTCTAATCTGATAGACACGTGCAAAATATTTTTATAAATATTTTTGAACAGATATATCACAGAGTTTGCCGACAAAGAGTAGGTGACATATGATACGATCAATCTCTGTATGCAATCGCTGGGGATCAGGTTAAGACATATCGTGTAAATTCCAATTCTAAAATTTCAAATCATCTGTATTTTGTAATCGAATAGATTAACAATTTTATTTTGCAACAAAGATTAACGCAAAGGTATTAATATTTAGTTTATTTGTTTAAACAGATGGGTCTTTTTAGAAACTATCTACATTAGTGGGTTTCTTATTAAAAAACACATATTTCATCCATTTAAACCAATTCCCTAATCCCACTAGCTTTCCAGATATTGGGAAAACAAATTTTTCAAGCCCAATTTTGAAGGCTATTTTCACTCCTAAATCTGGTAGTCGACATTTAAAAAAAAAAAAATGTATGTAAAATATTTTTTCATAGAAAGTTTCATAAAAATCGACGATTTACTTTTGGAAACCCTGCCCTTGTAAGACATTACATATAAATACGAAATAAAAACTGTTATAGAGGTCTGCAGCGGAGGAGAACTACCCGAAGTTGAGATTATAAGTTTGCTAGAAGAACAAATACCTAGATACCGCCTACGAGCCGATACTCTCACTCAGTTTCAAGGTAAATATGAATAAATAAATAATACGTGATTTATATCAGAAAAACAAAATTCTAAATTCTTATGACAAATAAGGAAAGTTTAATCTTCACGGTGTTTCCGTTAGAAATGAAATGAATTTTATTACAGAAAGTACAGTAAATTCTCTACAAGTATCAGTCAGTTTGGATTCTACAAGTGTCAGTATAGATGGTCCTACGCCTGTTATCCTCGCCCGCTGTCAGTCAAGCGTGTAACGCTACACCACTCGGTTTCTTTTTACGAGATTTCACGGCTGGACAATTCATAATAGAAAAATATAATTTCTTTAATTTTACTTTTTTTCATCTGAAATTTTTTTTAACATGTTGGTGAGATTTTTCTGATGAAAATGATATCAAACACGATATAATTTGAACAACATTTACTTATGTATTAATACTTATTGAATAATTAATTTAATGTCGGCCAACCTCCACGTAAAAAAAAAAGAAAAAAAAATGTAGGACCGATTCTACAAGTGTCAGTGAAATGATGGGCTGATTCTACAAGTGTCAGTCAAACGGCAGGCCAATTCTCCAACTGGCAGACAAACGGTAGGCCGGACTCTATGTAATGTAATACAGGGCGTCTGTTTATCTCAATACAGTGAAATATCTGGCGTGACAGTGAACGTGTTAATAAGTAAATGTTGTTCAAATTATGTCGTGTTTGATGTCATTTTCATCAGAAAAATCTCATCAATATGTTAAGAAAAATTTCGGGATAAAAGAACGTTCGAAAACGTAGTTCCTGACTCTACAAGTGTCAGGTTTAGATTCCTTGCGGACTGACACTTGTGGAGAATTTGCTGTACGTAGATTACATAATGTAATAATTTGAGTATAGTACTATTCAAAAAAATATTCTAGAGGTGTTATTGGCAAATAACTACAAAATTAAAAAAGTATATAGAGTGTCTGTAAAAAATTACCTAGTTTTTAATGTTAATAAAGATGTGAAAATATGCTCACTGAATGATTTTCACAAGTTGTTTTTCACACTAGTATAGTATTATCTGTTATACGTATTTCATTTTGAGGTATTTTTCTGAGTGTTCTGCGTACGTTCATTTGCTGTACAAATTAAAAACACATTCACAGTAGTTATATTTGAAAAAAATAATTAGAAGCTTTATTAGTTCGAGAAATAATAGTTTCTAGAAAAAATGATACATGAAATCAGTCGACGTTTGTCTCGAGCATGTTTTCTAATTCTTAACAACATTACGTTTAGTTTATTCCAGACTCTCTTCGTAAAATAGAATGGAAATTTCTTTTAAACAAGATATGTAATTCTCTTCTGTTTTCTGTTCATTATACTTGCTAATTGAACTGAAATATACTTAATTGTTGCAAATTATTATTCTGTAAGTATTTATAAAACTTATATTGCTTATTGTGCGTAGGATACGAAAACGCTGATTGGTATATTCCTTCACCGGCCTTAAAAACAGTTGACGCTGACTTAAAATTATCACCGGACCAAATCCGGGAAACTCTCAACTACTTCAGTAAGTAATTGTTTATATCTTTTTCTCACAATTTTCTTTATTTTCTATGGTAACTATTAAGTGAAGTGAATCGCATTTATATATATATATATGTACATATTTTAATAATCACACTATCAAGCTTACATAAGCTTCAGAATTGTAGTATTAAATGTGACGAGCATTAATTTTAAAAATAATTCAATAACTTACACAGCTAACATGCTAAACAAACAGAGTAATATTTTAACAAACTTGTTGACAAATTAGTTTGAAAAGTTAATCATTCACTTTGCAGCTAACATGCTAAATAAAGAGAGTAATATCTTAATATACTTGTTGACTTTAAGAGTGACCGATATTTTGTCCGTAATGTCGATCTTTTAATGATAAATATATGTATTTTTAAATCTTGCAAATCGTTGTGTGTTCAAAAAATGCTTTCAATTATTTCTACACTGCTACGATTTCAAGTTTTTGTATATCGTTCTAAAAGATTTATGATTGAAAAACTGTGTTTTAGCTGTTAACTTTTAAATATTTCCTTTTATACGCTTACACGGCAAATTGAAAATTGTTTATCGTCTTCATAAATCATATTTATAACTTAGTCACTCTATTCATTTTACCGATAAGGTAAAAAATTTCGACGATAAAATTGTACATTTATCGTTGTCGCACGTGTTATCGTTAATTTGCGATAATATTCTTTGATTGTTCCTGCTGCACATTCATTTATTTCTTCGAAAACGTTATTCTTGCATCCTCTTATTTTTGTTTTATCATGTCAGGTGATCATTAAAACGATCGAAGATTTCGTTCTTTTGTATATCTGCCTGCTGTATTTTTGTTTTCTATAATTTGCCAGTTGTGCACAATATTTCATACTTTAGTTAATTTTTAAAATTGAACTTTTGTTAGAATATCTTTAGTACTACATGACATTTTTTTTTTAAGTGTGAAAATATCTTCCTCCTGTCTTCAAACGTTTCTATAATATAATTATAATAAAGCATTTATTTTTGTATTTCTTGGATTATAATATTCCGTTACAAAGAATGTGTCTGTTTGAACGATACTATTCTATCTTACGTAAATGGTTAGGATTAAAATTTTATCATATAAAAACTATTTTTTCAAGATGCTATTTGCAATAACATAGGATACTTAAAAAATATTTGTTCTTTGTTTAAAATAACTTTTTGCGCCTTACTGATAACAAGTCACATGTAATTCGGCGCTCTTTCGTTGAGTATCCAATCATAACAGCCGCCCGGAAGAATTCTCAACCAATTAGAGCGCTCGTTCTCCCGGCGGTGCTGCTGGAACTTCCATAGTGTACTTTAGTCGCCGTTCGTCCTCCGCGTTGGAAAGGCGTTGTGCGTCTCTATCGTCTAATTTTTTCCATAAATGAATTGACGTTCTTTGTTGGAGTGGTTTATCCAACGAAAAGAACTGTTCAGTGAACTAAACACTATGAAGTGATAGTTGAAAGTGAATGGTTACTTTAGTGGACTTCCTGTTTATGTGTTCTTGTGTATAATTAATTTTTTGTTCGTTCTATATCGTATTGCATTTACAATCTTGTATGTAAATTTAACTTATAAGATATTTTTCGTGAGTTCATGTTGCAATGGAAATTTGATATTTCAATTATTCGTTATTCTTGTAGTAAACTCAGAAAATGAGAATTAAAATTGATTGCAAACTAAGCTGCAGTATATAATTGAAAAGTTCTTAACTTTATGTAGATTGTACAGTAAATATGACTGTTATAGTTTATAATATATTTTATAAGGAATTTGAAAAGAGATGCAGAATCTCTTTATTTAAAATTTTTGAGCGAATTACCTATATACCAACGACGTTTGAGAATTTTCTGACACATCATTTAGGTTAGGTTAAGATAACTTTCCGAATGTAATTCTTTTGTTCAATTATTGAGTTAAATTAGTTCTTATTTTTAGTGTACAAATTCACTGAAAATTCATAAAGCATATTAAAATATATCCAGTCTAAAATGCAATTGTATACTAGGTAAAAATGTTTCGTGAAACATAGATTTTAGACATGCGTATTCGAGCCTGGGTTAGGTTAGGTCCATAAGGAGTATAACATATTTTTTTAATTATATACAATAATAATTATTAAATTTGGTTATACTCCGATTATATTCGTTTAATTTAAATAATTTATTCTATTCTATAATTGAAATACTTTTTTTTACCCATTGTACTAATTTTCTTCAATGTACAGAAAATTTCATAGATCTTTACAAATCCCTGTTATATAAGTTTATAACATCTTTATATTTTTGTAAACAAGTCGCTGATAATATGATAAATTTAAGCTATGTTACCTTTTACACTGCATACGAAGGTACAAGAGGTATTTGCTCTCTGATTTAAAATTTCTTTGGGAAAATTGCAAATCGTATGCATAAACTAATTCTGCCAATTACACATATACATTATATAAAAGTATGCAAATAATAGACTTATATGACAGAGTTGCATATATCCATGGAAATTGGGTGTATGCAGCAAATGAGGAGATTGTAGAACGAAAATTGATTAACAAATAATAATCATTCGTAAATTTCGCAAATATTCACGAAGAACATGATCAAAGACGACAGTTTAGTTAAATCTTTCGTAATTTTAATTAAAATTTAAACTTCACAGTTTTTCAGTATTAGAAGAAAAAATAAATTTTTGCTCGAACATATTCAGGAAATATTTTCTTAACAAGACTAATAATTGTGCAATTCACTCGGATGGTTTGCGAATATGGAGGTCGTTTTTGTGATTTGAGAGCATAAGTGGAAACATAACGCATTCCAGCTCGCATTAATCGACGGGTATTCCTGCGCTCCGATTATTTTGCGCATCTAAACACGCCTTTATGAAGATACACTTTGGTGAATGCTGCAATACGAAGTCGTTACGCGGTCAAATTTTCAGCTGCTTCTTTTATCGTGAAAATAGAATTGTTGCTTTTACAGTAATTATATCTCATGAAAATGATTATAATTTTAAATGGCAATAAGCTTTTTCTTCTGCACTCTTTTCTTAAACAATTAAACGAATCCTAAAATGTATTTAGTTCTCTCCCCCTCCCCCGATAACGTGAAATTAAGATAAACTAAGGTAAGGCAGTGAATTGCAGTTGAATGGAAAAATGAGATTCTCAAGTTCCATTCTACTCGGTTTCCTCAAAGAATTACGTAATAACTGTTAGACTATCAATTAAGCCTCCCTTGTTAAAGAAAAATCGTGTAATTCTTTAGACACATTTCCTCTCGTATAGTTCAACGCTTTCTCATAGGAATAATTTGCAAGTTAAGTGGTATCTAGGAGAAAATGCGAAATATAATGATTTATTGTCTTCGAAACTCTACTACTTCTCTTGCCATTTTTTTTTCTTTCACACTAATTTATTGTCCCTAGTTTAATTAATAGATGTAATTAGTCAACAAGCACGAAAATTCGCCGTTATACGTTCGATTTTCATTTTAATCCTTTTAATCCTTATGGTTACTTTAAGATTCGTTGTAAAATTTCTAGAATACTTGAACTTTGCTAATTATCGAAACATGGAGGAGGGAGAGAGGGGGGGGGGGGGGTCTGATTTATTTAATTTATTATTAATTTTTCAAGCAATAAGCACAGAGATTATCTACAGCAGAGATTCCGAAAAAAATCTGATTTTTTCGTAACCACGTGACCATTCTATTTATACATACATAGCAGCGTTATAAATGTTCCGTTGTTGTTTTCCTTACGATTATATTTCGCTTTATATATTTATATTGATTACACTGGCAACTGATTAAAAATGTGTACTGATAGAAACGGTATATACGTTTGGTGTATGGTAAAGTTGCCGTTTTATCATCACTTACGTGACTGTTATCGATCGATCGATCGATCGATCGCAGGTATTATAAGTTTCGAAGGAATTGTATTCTTATCGCAGATATTATTGCGGCGCATTCTTTTGCGTCGGAATCTGAATGATTGTTTTTAAAAAAAAAAAAAAAAAATTGCGATACGTCTTCTATTGTATTTCAATATTTGTATATTTTCGATAACAGATTATCTGTGAACTATTCGTTTTGATAGAAAGAAAGCTTCAAGATTGTTTCGGGTTCACGTAAGCTTGCAAATATACCAGACTGTACAAATTAACACAGCCTCTATCGAAATTTACCGTTGCCATTAATTTACGAAAAATCATCGACCTCCTTTTTTTTTTTTTCATTATTGTTATATTAAAAGTTGTACCGCTTAATAGTGAAAATTTAAATAATTAAAGAAACAAAAGGGAAGTGAATTAAGAAAGGATAAAAGGAAAAGTAAATAGGTATATATAATGTCGATAGTGTTTTCATGAACAGTGCGGCATAGATCTTGATCGTTTAACGAATGGTTATGGGGACATGAGTAACGAATACAATCCGGACTTTCCTAAAGTTGTATGCACACGGAGAACAGATGACCGAGGAGAAACGAGCGATGATGATTTTTCGAAAGCAGCTGATAAAAGTGAGAATGTCTTGCAGGAAACGGTTAAAAATTATTCAGAAGAGAGAGTGCAAGAAATTACGGTTGAACCGGGGAAATATTCCCAG
Organism: Habropoda laboriosa; assembly: GCF_001263275.1. Classification (NCBI taxonomy): domain Eukaryota; kingdom Metazoa; phylum Arthropoda; class Insecta; order Hymenoptera; family Apidae; genus Habropoda; species Habropoda laboriosa. The sequence goes on from NW_017100630.1 coordinate 11,933, forward strand.
AGAATACAGGGGGATTCCCAAGTAGATTCATCTTGGCGAACAATCGAACATTCTCAGAATGATTCCGTTTCAAGAGGCAGCGAAAACCTTTCGAAACGCAACGTTGTTGGACTAGGTGGTTCTCCATGGAAAGTGGACGAAAATGTTGTAGAACGACGCAATCTCGGCGCTGCCTTCAAATTGAAAGAGACCTCTTTCGAAATACGCGAGGACAAACCGTTGCGGGGAATATATGACGATCCGTTTGGAAATTCTGAAGGGAGATACTCTTGGAAATCGGAAAATTGTTGGAGCAGTTCGCAGAAAATGAATAGAAATTTATCGAAAGGTTCGAGAGAATGTTCCCGCAGGTCTAGTCAGGGAAGTTCCGCAGAAACGAGTGAATTAGAAACATCGTGGAATTTGAGAAATAATGAGAAACATTTGTGGAGATTAGAAACAAGTTCTCCGCGAGCTCCAACATTTACAAATTTGGCTTTGAACGTATCATACGCGGGTTTAGATAGTTTCGATAGTTTGGACGCCGATTCTCCGAAGAATCTTGAGGAAGATCTGCCCGAATTCTGGGAGGATTTCAGTGTCGTCCAATGTTTGGAGGAGAAATTATCAGCGAGCGATGAAAGTACGGTGGAAGAAAGGGTTGAAGCTCTGAAGGAAGTTCTGGCAGAGACTGATATTCACGAAGGAGATGGAATTGTGTCGGATTTTTTGTTTCATGTTGCGAGAACAAAGCATGGAAAGATTTATATCAGGGTTATTAGAACAATGCTTCTTAATCGAGGTAGGATATGAATGATTTATGTTATCGATTATTTCATCTTGGCATATAGCGGACTGAATGGAAATAACTTGGCTAAACTAGTATCATTTTAAGTAAAGATGGAAAATAACAGAGACAAATGGGAAAGGTAGAAAGTTCAACGTTTGCATGATACCTTTGTAAGTAAGTCAAATTCATAATGTACATTTTACTTCTTCAATTGCTTCAAGCAATTCACTTCACCATTCGGGTTAATATCGGTTGAAGTTTAACCCTCGTTACCTTATAACAACCGAGTCAGACTCGTGACACAGATTTTGGTGAAGATGCGAGAGACACGGTTACATTGGTAACAAAAATTCATTTTAACTGTAACTTTCGTCTTAATTTACAAGACTGAGGATTACCAAATGTAATTAATCTACAACGTTAGGTGTAGAAATGAATTCTTTCCGACTGGATTCACATAATTGATTCAAAGCTATCGAGTTTCCTATTATAATATTTTAAAAATTGCAAAAGATCATCAACATAGTGGAAATTATTTTGACGATTGATCTATTTTCATTCTTTTTTAATAAAACCTTGATTGTACAGAAAAGTCGGAAAGAAGTCATTTCTACTCTTAATACATTAGCTTTTCTTATCTAGTGCGGTATTAAAACAGTAATCAGCTGAAGCATATAGTCCGCAAAGAAAAAGAAAAATGATAAATCAGAGGTAATAAATCTACCTTTTAAACAGGTAGAAGTAAAGAAAGTAATGTCGATATAACAGAAATCTGCACCTAATGGATATAGCCGGAAAATGATGTTATGTTTGTCTATCAGATGCATGAAGAAAGGAAACGCGATTTCCATCTTGTTCTGTTTAAATCGATGATCTAGTTACACTTTCATTTACCTTCGTTTGATTGTGGATATCGTTTCTGTGCTTAGAATTCGTTGACCGAGTATCAACAGCAAAATAGAAAATGTTTCGTGTGATTTACAAGTTCCGTTTTAAGTCCGAGAATTATATTATACTCTGTAGAGTTTCAATTAATTACCTTCAACGAGGCTTAGTTAAATACGTAAAATGTAAAAGAAATCTGTTAAAATCATTACGAATCGGCAAAAGGAAAGCTAGAAAAATGTAATGATGTTATAGCCTTGTGGTATTTTTATAGGTGTACTTTAGGAATAAAATTGGCATTTCTTTCTCACAGATTTATATATTTGCCGGGCTTTTTAAATAGTTCAAATTGCACTGCGAGAAGATAGTTTAGTTACTAAATTAAATTGCGTAATAGTAGGATTCTATCAGCTGTATAATATACAAACAAGGATATGCAAAATATAGAAAGGTTTGTTTACACGTTTTATCAAAAATACCCGATCAGTAGTACGATTATAAGTTTATATAACGATAGGATTTATATAAAAACAGTGGAACAGTTTTGAATCAATTCCATTTGGAAAAGGATGTCTAATTAATGCTTTAATACACAATGGATTCACTGACGAAACGAGATTAAAAATCATGAAGGACACGTCTTTTCGTCGGTTTATGCCATCATGTATTTATTGTTTGTAACATTCAGTTACATTTAAATATGAACATTTTTATTTTATTTTTTATAAAGAGTTCTTTAAAGATCAGTAATTTATATCTCAAATGGCTTCTAAAATGTTATTATTTGAATAATATAAGCACACTTTTTGTTTTATAGTACACGGAAATACTAACGTTTCAACGAAGTAAGGATTATTAAGAAAAAATTAAATGGAATCGCAAAAATCACTTGAAATTCAGTAACTTTACCTCTCAGTGTAGGATGCCGGAGATTTCTGGGAGATTATTAATAGTTCCGTCTGAATAAATCGAAGCTCACTGTAAAACTATCGAACGAATTGGATGAGAACAAGGTCAGATAGTGGACCTGCTACAGTTGGACTGGAAATAATTGAAATTCTTGCCTATAATTTTTCTCTCTGGTATTTCATAAATTAACATTAAACTGTAACATATTTCAACAAAATTTCAGCTATAATTATATTGTATAGCTAACAGTATATTAGAATAAAAAAGAACCGTTACTTTTATTCTAATAAAAAACAAATAGGTACATAAATCTTTATTCTGATAAAAATGTTTTACTGGTATAACTCTTACAATAATGTTATGACAAATTGTTTTTATTTATCAAGTAAGTCACAATTAATTTACATTTACATTTGTATGGCTTTTGGGTTTATTGTCTATCAAAAATTCAATTTACGCGGTAATTTAGAAAACGACTATTTCACTGGAAATTTTCTAGCGTTTAAATTTCCCTCGTACTATTTTCTACGCATATTGCGCGCGCAGGGTGTTCTGACAGCTATGCGACATGGCGCCGTAGTGATATTATCGTTTGTTTCGTTTCATGCTTTTTCATGTTTTTAACGATAAACAGCAATATTCCTATTCTCCGAGATACGTGAACAATTAATCGGTGTGTTAAACCGTATTTATACGAACAATTAATTACTAAACTTTAAGAACTATAAAAGAATTAGTGAAATGTGCCCGGTGTATCCTCTGACGTCAGAGGTAGAGAATTAATGTGTTGAATGGTAAGTATTTATTATGAAACTATAGCAATTATTCAGATAAATTCAAAACTTTATATTCGTTCTCGAACTTTGTCTTTCTGCAAGTTTCAACTGTCGGTTTATTCAATCTATTGTACTGCATTGTAAAATATACTTGGGCGAGAATTTTTAATTTTAAATTTGATCAACTAGTAAGTGAACTTTTTTTTAATCTATATACTTCAACATAGCAGTGTACAACGTTTTAAGTGTTTTTTTTTTATTTTTTCAATGAAAACTAATAGTTCGACCTTTTAAAGTCTACGACTCCGTGTAATCTTTGTAAAGAGACGCCATTTTTAAAAGGTTTAAGGTTTACTCTTTTTATTTTTTTATTTTTGCCTCACTAGGTGTTCGATATTTTGCTTGAAAATAATTTTAACGTAACAGTTGTTATGACTATAATGCATAACAAAAATGTGTCTATTAAGATATTTGTTTATATAAT
>NW_017100630.1:15833-37128 GCF_001263275.1 Habropoda laboriosa
ATCTTTATTATTTCCAAGTGGGTTATAATATTTATGGCACTGTGTTGGCATTCTTAACAAATGTTTTTAGAACGTAGCTGCTGTTTTGATGTTTTTTTTTATTTGCTGTCAGTCATGTAATGCAAAATATATAATGGTGAATAATGTTTGTAAAAAATATAATGAAAGAATATAAGAATTATAACTTCTTCGTCGTTAGAATGTCATATAAAGCTTTTATAATTTTACGAGTTCGTTAGGACTTAAAGGAGAACTGAATATGTACTTTGTGGTTTTTTCGAATTATGATAGACATTGGGAGATATTTGGAGGTCGACTGACTTAATGCATTATGCAATCCTTCAGACTAATCATGCAACCACGTGATCATTCCTTGCTGCAAAATTTCAGTCGTTTTATGTCATATATTTTTAAGAATCTCATTATCACATTATTTTGTTAAGAAACGCAGATACTATTCCGACTGACACCGGTAGACGATCGAGATGAAACTTGGCGGGTGTTATGAGAGGTGTGAAAGGACTCCAAATATAAAATCTTAGCTTCGGGAATTCATACGTTCTACTCATTGACTATTTAAAATATTATATTTTTACTAAATTGTTCGTGTGTAATTATTACAAGAAAAAAAGTTGTACTTCAGAAACCGTGCATACAGGGTGCCCTATCGTTACACTGCTAACCTCAAATATCTCAGTCATTTCAAGTACTAAGCGGAAACATTACTTACAAGAGTTGTATGATTGAAATCTACAAGTCAATTGTTTTTTTATTGGAATGTCCAATTTGTTATAGTCAAATTCTGAGTGTAAAAGTATTACGGTACACTTAACCTAAAACTCATCGTTCCTGAGATATTCGACTTTGTCTATTTTATCATTTTCTTTACGAAACTTGGTCAAAGCTGCACTACATCGAATGTAAACAAACAGTAGATAGTAAGTATCGCGAAATGGCGTTCTTAAACTTTCGACATATCTCAGTATTAATAAGTTTCTCATTCGGTAATCGTAAAGTTGGCAATGTAAAATTTTTATTTCAATAATAATTAAATATGCCCCTTATTTATGGACAAAGTAGGAAAAATTGAATTAAAGTAAATTAGAGCACGAGCTTCGTACGTTGAAAGATCTCCGAAGCGCACATGTCCTTCATATCGGATGTTTGAAAAATGTGTCTGAAAATGAGAAACCGGAAGTCTCGTATGAACAGTTGTAAAAATTCTGCGAAATTAATGTTTTTGCAATTGTGAATCATGGCCTTCGGATTAGTATACGCCATATTGAACATCAGTTCGGGATTCTTGTATCACGAATTCTTGCTCGTCGCAAAAGTTATGTTGCATGGATTTTGTGAACCGTTAGATTTTGCGTATATGTTCAAGAACAGTTGCAAATTGATTTAAACTTCTTCTTCTCTTTGATATTATTCGTAAGGCTACGATAAGACTACTTTTGCTGAACCTGGAAGTGATAATTTACATAATTGCACTATTAATTAGCGGAGAATCCTCACTGGCTGCGACAAATTGAACACTAAAGAATATCTCAGGAACGGTGAGTTTAAGGATAAATGTACTTTGGTACTTGTGTACTTAGAATTCGCTGTTCTATTGAATTTCACTGAATTGACCGGTAAAGAAACTATTACTATTATGTTATGTCATTCTTGCAACCATGCAACTTTGAAAGTAATGTTCGTGCTTATTACTTGAAATAATTGAAATATTTCAGGTAGACAGAGTTTTAATGAGGCTCTCCTTATACAAGGTGATGCGCTACAAATGTAACCTTCTTCGTATCTTTTTTTAAATTGATGGTATAAAAAGTACGTTAGCGGGAAAAGATGGTTACAAAGGGCAAATACGAATAACACTTTTTTTTAAAAGCAATACCACGTTCTTTTTTCACGTAGTAATAATTGAGAATGAGACGAATATAACAATCTTAGGTACATCGATATTGTTTCTCTAATTATCGAAATATGAAGACTTGAAGTTTCAATTACAATATATTTGTTATTCATTGTTTGCTCACAGTCGAAAGCGAAAGGGTACGAAATCATATTGGTCCTAATATTTTTTTCTTATTTATCGACCTTAGAATTTTAATTAGAAAAATAATATTAATACACCTGTTATGTCATTTTAAAAAAAGTCGAGTGACATCATCAGGAAAAGTGGTCACGAGTAAAAAAACTTCTGCTGTGTCATATTTGCCTTTAACCGTCTGTATTCCACTGAAACGAATTTATGTCAACTCAACAAAAGATATGAAGTTGACTGGTTTCTAGTCGATTGTATATAGAGTCTTATGTAAGCTCATTACATTTCGTTGTTTTATTTTCGTGTATTTTTTAATAAATTCATGCAACATATAGATTCGTCCGATTAGACTAATTACGCTCTGTCGTTCTATAAAAAAGAAAAGTATAACGCGTGTTATTTAAAGAAATTCAACTGACCTTCAAATGATCTCAATGTCTTCATTAAATAAATTTACACATTTTAATGTCCCCCTTCATCTCTTTTAAATCACCGAAAAACAAGATTTCCAGTTCAATGTACTTTTCGAAATATAAGCATTTATAGATTAAAATAGGTCACCCGGTATGTGCTGTGAGCTACAACCGATCTTGCCTAGATGGCGCTTAAAAAATCAACCGATGGGGGGGTACTTACGTCGAGAGCAATTTTTCGGTCTCTCGTTTAGGATAAATTATTTCGAATCTGAAAAGCCCAAACTTTGTTCGTTTATCGTTTCTTAAACTTTGTATTATATACGTACGTATATATGCATGCATGTATATAATTTGTTTTCTTAAGTACTATTAATGTTCTATTTTATTTTCTCTAAAATTTGTTAGGAAACAATTGTGTTTATGTATTGCATATGAAAATGTGTTTTACATATTTTATGATTTGTAGTACATTGAAATAAAGCAGATAACGTATTTGTATTCTGAGATCGGTGTTGGAAAAACGTGAACGTATCAGTAAAGCGTGAAATCAGTGACATAAGTGAGTAACGTTTGTCCTGTAGCCGCATCTTTGTTTCTATTAATAAAAGATGCGAGTGGCGTGGACTCAGTTTATCACTTCAATGCATACACTTACGCAAGCTTGAGCTCTTGGAAAAATCAATAACCACCTGCGACGTTTCTGTTTAACATATTGCGTCAGAATTGCTTCTTCTTTCAATTTTAGTTATTATATCGCAGACTGACAAATATTGTTCCCGTGTTTTTTTATTTTGCCTAAATATTTTTCTCCCGCATGTGCTTTCGATAGGTAACGGTCCGCCATATTTGTCACGCTGCTCGTGTAAACTCGTGTAAACTCGTGTAGTGGGTAACCCGCTGCAGTTTCTTTTTATTTACAATGGATATCGCATAAGTGCCGGTTTTAATTAAAGGGTTGAGCGGAACAAGCAGGGTAAATTTTCTCACAAATTTCAACTCCCCACCACTATTTGGCTAATTACAGACCGAAACGTGATTTACTGTTTAAGCTCGATTTCTTCTGTTCTATCACGTGAAAAAATTGTGATACTATAGGTTCGAGATACTATAGGAAATTTTTTCAGATTTTTTGACTGCAAAATAGAATTTTGAAAATATTTAGAAGGTTTAAAAATACCGATTTCATATTGAAGTTATCAGGTGATTATTGTTATGATTTTTAATTTTTTCAAATTTTTCGGAAAGGTGTATCATCGTTAAAAAAATTGAAAATCGGTATTTTTCACTTCTGTATGCAGACGAATGGCCTATTTACACAACCGACATATTTTGTCCACCAAATGAGTATTATACGTAATTCCAAATACTTCTGCATTTATTAAATGAGTCAGTGAATTTAATTTCAAAACGTTTCACCCTTTGATAAGTGTGATTTGCAGTAAAAGTTTTCTACGGTACTATCATTGATTATGAGATTTACTTGTTCAGCATTAAAATCTTTGCCTAAAAATTCGTCCACTTGACATATTGAAAATGTACAAACAAAGTATATTAATTTCGGATCAGGTTATTCTTCGTGAAAAACCAGATCAGATTTTTATTTAATATTTTTCTCTATCTCAATTAACTTTCGAGTTATTCTAGTTAATCCCCTTCAGCCCCTTATCTCGTATGGTGATTTCACCCTCTAAACATGAATATCAACAGTGTGTCTAATATTTTTCGATTCTCTAGCTGTACGCAAAATTTTATCGAAATTGGCGTGTATCAGTTGGGTGATACAGTAAATGTTAATGTTCTTTATAATTTTCTACGATTAACAATACGAAAATTTCTCTTTCGTCCAAGTATATTTTACAGTACAATTCCAGGGCCTTCATACAATACGACAATGCCAAATTAAACAATTATATCGATGTTTTCTTTCTACATTAATATGAAAGAAAAACTTCAAAAGTTTAGTAAAGTAGGATCAAGTCTACCTGATTGTTTTAAAGTTCGAATTTAGTCAAATTGTTAAGAAAACATTTTAATCTCTTTGAACGGTAGATAAACAGTTACTCGATTTTTGTCAACGGAGTATACAGGGTGAGCAAGGAAAAGGGTTCCAAGCTGTTTTTTTTCTAAATCACTGCAGATATCGATTTGATCTTTTTTTTTTTTATATTAAGTGGGATCAGAAGTGCCAATCTTTTAAGGTGCAACAAATTTGGGCAGGTGGACAAAGGGAGCCCCCTAATTTTTCCTGAATCAAATGGCGTCTTAATGTTTGTTATTCGAATAGCCCTTATCGAACTTAATAACATTTACTTGAAACATTTTTTTTTTATTTTGCATAGTTAAAAAGTTACGACGAAGAATACTTTTCTCAGAAAATAAACGAAATAAAGATATTCCGGGTTAAGAATAATTTCATCAAATGTTCAGAATGGTGTCATTGGACTTGTGAACATTTATTAAGTCTTTCTTTTTTGTATCTGTGATAGGTGCGAACGAAGAGTATGTATTTGCAATTGAAGTAAAGAGACCGGGCGGATGTTTAATTTTAAGTATTGGATTTCGAGTAGAGTGTGCAGCAAGACAGTTTGTAAGAATGGGCTGTCGGGTTTGAGACGGTATTGTTTCTGTGTGTGATCATAAAATTTAATAAAATGATTCTTAATCAAAGATACGTCTATATTTATATCTTTCGACGTTTTCCTGAAGTTTCTCTTGAGAAAAGTATTCTTCGCCATTACTTTTTAATTATGCAGAATAAAAAAAAAATGTTTCAAGTAAATGTTATTAAGTTTGATAAGGGCTATTCGAATAACAAACATTAAGACGCCATTTGATTTAGGAAAAATTAGGGGGCTCCCTTTGTCCACCTGCCCAAATTTGTTGCACCTTAAAAGATTGGCACTTCTGATCCCACTTAATATAAAAAAAAAAAAGATCAAATCGATATCTGCAGTGATTTAGAAAAAAAACAGCTTGTAACCCTTTTCCTGGCTCATCCTGTATAATAAAAGGTGTAATAATAGATTCAATAGTAAAATCATTCCAATAGAATAGTTGTATCTAAGCTAAAAGAAAAAGATATTTTTCTGTAACAGTGTTTCGGAAAGTGTTTGCCAAATTCTTAAATTTTTACATTGTAATCATATTATTTTATTTAATTGTTAATATTGTTAACTGCTTGGAGTGAATGACCTTTTGAACTAAATAAAGTTGTTTGAAAAGAGTAAATGATACACTAACATAATTCCATTGATAGAAAGTAAAATATTTCCAATAACAAAATAAAGTTTCTTATAAAGGTAGGTGTCTTTTGTGTATCGATACAATCTTTTCAGGGTAAATGAGAGCAAAGAGTATGTTATTGAAATGACTTTGAATAACATTTATTTATAGTGTACATACTATGATACTATAATAATGACAATTTATTGAGAATATATAAGAATACATATCACATACTTACATGTGTATGTCAAGTAGTTTGGTGATATACCTTGTAAATATATCTTTGAGATCTATAGCAGAAGATTAGTACAGTTAGTGCAAAACTCAGCTTAAAGTGTGGGGAAAAATGAATACAAGCAAACCTTAGTAAGAACGGCTCTGTATATTGGAAATTCATGTATTCCTGTATGAAAAAAGCAAAATTTGAATTGAGCTCTGTAGAAAAGAACTGAAAAACTTGTCGACCAATAGTTTTAGACTGTATACTGTTATTTCAGAATCGTATAAGAAAAAAGTATATTTATTGAACTTAAGCTTAATCAAACAGAAATTCGTGAGTTAGCTATGACTGCAGTTAACCTGAAATTGTTATATAACCCCTTTATTACAAGAAAGTCAATTCAATAACTTGAAGTTTTCAGTACAACTGTGATTAATATCACAAAATTTGTTTATATGCATTCACTTTCCCGTACATTTTTGTGCCCATATTTGTCTAAACAGCCTTAGTCCAAGTTATGATTTTCCTTTATTGATCTTGAACAAAAATCGTTTCGTACGAATAAGTAATATACCTAACCTCAAAAACTCTTCATAACCGATGCAGAACGGCAAACATATTTTGAAGCATCTTTATGCTTTCAGCATATAAAATTCAGTATTGTTGTAACGAGTTCTAAATTATGGATAAATTGAGAAAGCTTTGTGTGTAGATTTTATAAAATTATTAGGAAAAGCAGTTATTATTGTAGAAATGAAAGCAAAGAAAATGGTAAGGTGTGAAATGTGGCAAAGTAAAAGAAATAGTAACAAAATAGCAGTACAGAGGGAAGGTCCTGGAGAAAAATAGCAATAATTCATAAATACAGCTAACGAATCAGCTATTTCCCCTGATCCTCCCTGGGTTCCTGGCCGATCCTGGCGGAGGAAGAAAGAACCAGTGCTAATACGCTCCTGGAATCGGAAGGATCTTCCGACCAGGAGCAACAGGATCCCCAAGAGGATGATCCTTATGAGTACGATGAAGACATCAGACCCTCGAACGAGGATTCACCGAAAAGAGAGGGTTACCTGGATGGAAATTATCCCAGCTCCTCTGCAATACCTGCACGTTGCTGGGGATGTACCGGCTGCACTGGACTGCATACACCGATTTTCCTATTGGCATCCTCTCCGACGGAGCCATCTTGTACCTGCGTTTCCTGTCAGTAATTCTCAAATTGCCCAGGGCAATTGAAATCGCTTGAGCTTCTTTTTCTTTTCAGTTATTTTTATATTTTATATCCTAACTTCTCGTAAGTTGTCGTAAACTTAAATATATTGCTGAAAATAGTTCAAGATTTATACTGGGCAATTGTAGGGAGTAAAGCGAACATCTAAAATGTCTCGAATGAAAGCATTTATATGATATTTTTATTATACAAAATATTTCACTTAATTTTATCACCTGAGATATCTCAGTTATAATGAAAATTTTATAAAAATGTCCCCCGCAGAAGTTGTGTAGTTTTGTTAGGCGGAGGTATAGTAACAATAGTTTTATTCTGTTGGGAGGAGTTAACCCACGGAAGGCGGACGCCGGGTCAATTTTGACCCGTGAGAAATTTTTTCTGCTACGTTCTTCAGAACTAATTTTTATAATAAAATTTTGTTATTTTTATTTATTAGCTATTTCTGGTCAATAACGGGTGCTAGTACACGTAATAAGTTTAAAATATAAAGAACATTATAGATATTATAAATAAACATATACAAGAACAAAAAGAAAAGAACATATTCTTAGGTTTGAAATGAAAGATATTTATTCTTATAACTGTAAGGCGATTTTCACTCTTTCGATGTGGACGATTGTCGATTAAAAATAGTACGTGTCAAATATTTTTTTAGTAGATACTACCGTATACCAAAGTTTCATCAATATCGGTGATTATCACTTTGGTATGTTCCCTTGTTAATGTTGCAGGTCGTTGAGTTCGTCTTTGATATAGCGTTTGGTATAAAAAAAAAACAAAGTTGACCTTCTTATCTCTTTAACCGTTACCAATAGAATAAAACTATCATTCCCCCACAGAACTGTGAAACTTTTCTATGAAACATTTTTATGAAATTTTAATCATGGCAGAGATATTTCAAGTAATAAAGTTAAGTGAAACACACTGGTTATTTGTATCCTGTATGGCAGGGCTGCTCAGGCAGACACTGACGACATGATTACAGACGAGCAAGAGCGTTCGCCGTTGCTCGCGAGCATTGCTACGAGCGAAATGACGTCACAGTCGAGAATGGAGTGGGGAGTAACGGTAGTGGGGTGGGAGTGTAGGCTCGTAAGTAGGAATGCGTTGGTACGTTCGTGAGGTGTTTTGTACCATTGGGTATAGTCCGGACCACGATATAGCGTGGCCGTAAACTAAACCCTCGAAATGCGACACTTAGGGTCGTACACTGTATATCGTCTTTGCGGTTTACCATTTGGAATATTTACTAATTCAAATATTTGATTATTTACTAATAATTACTATTTAGAATATTAGGAGTTTCTTCCTATATTTCTACAGCCAATGGATTGTGTAAGAGAACATTGACACTGGGCTAAAAATATCTTCATACGGTCCTGCCCGAGGTTTCAGATCCTTGAATGCCCTAATTTTTGTCAATTTGTGTGTTCAGACACTCGAAACATGTTTGGCTCCCGATGGCTTTTACGACCATGCTATATCGTGGCTCGAACGATAGATTCTTCAGCTCGTACGACCACTACTGCTTTTTCAGGCCAAACGATCACTACTACTTTGATATAGTGCCCCACCACAGGATCGTTGCTCGAGTCAGCGTGGCTTACTGCTCGAATAATAGCTCCGTGCTCGAGTTTGCCTGACCATTTCACATAGAGCAACTTCGAAATTAACTCTGCTGTACGGTATTCAGAATCTAGTGAATTGATTTTCTACGTCTGCATCAATTTTTTGATAAGTTTTTTTATACACTTCGAGGTCCTTCGGGTACAATATGTTGTACGTAAATGTGGACGTTAATGTTTAGGATAAGCATTGAACACTAACAAAAGTAAAGTTAAGTACAAGGATTGTTGTATGCAGTATATTTCATTTATTACTTACGATGTTGTAGATTAGGTTAAGTATTGCAAAATAATTTGTTGAATTCGCGTTTGCCTTCGCATTGTGTTATATTGATGAAATTTTTACCGATATTTCGCGAGTTTTATACACAGTGTCTTAAATTTCTTCGGCAAACTGTAGCAGTAAATTCTACGAGTAAAAATAAGAAAAGAAAGAATAGTTTGTAAACTTAGCGCCATGAATGTTTTATGAAAATGTCGTAACAAATGTATGAGGTGATGACGAAATTCGTAATCGTACAGGACAATGAACAAATTAGTCATTATTTCATGTACTTATCGCAACTTTTTATTAAAACATTAATGACTCGATGCTTATACAATATATTGTTATTTCATCTTTACTCGTTGAATACGTTCATAATTTGGCGGAGAACACATAAGACACCTTTTTGTCATTGTAATCTTCGGAACTTTCAATAAAATTATATGTAGGGTAAACCGTCTAACGTGATCACCTTAGATTATTCTGTTGCTAGTGGACTCGATCGAAATTTTTTTTATGTCGTATAATATCGTTCAAAGAGGCCTTTAAGATGATTATAGTACATTTTTCCGAAATTTTCAAGGTTACCTTCAGTTTTTTTTTTTTTTTTTTTTTTTTTTTTTTTTTTTATATGTAGGGTAAACCGTCTAAAGTGATCACCTTAGATTATTCTGTTGCTAGTGGACTCGATCGAAATTTTTTTTATGTCGTATAATATCGTTCAAAGAGGCCTTTAAGATGATTATAGTACATTTTTCCGAAATTTTCAAGGTTACCTTCAGTTTTTTTTTTTTTTTTTTTTGTGTACAACCGTACAGTCTTTTTCGGCAGTGAGTTATAGGGCATTGAGAAGAATTCAACGAGTATAATAAAAAATAATTTTTTTGTCTGAAGAAATGATACGGCGAAGAAAGATGTACAGAAAAAAGTGATTTTATGACGCTGGATATCATGGGATGTCTCTAATTTTAAGTTTTGGTATACTTGCACATGCACCGCCAATTCGTCTCTTCGTGTCTTCGAGAGTCGTTGGTGCTGTTTGAGATACAAAATTTTTTAAATATCCCAATAAAAAATGGTCTAACGGTGTTGAATCCTGTGATCTCTCAGGCTAAATTATTGGTACATCATATCCAATCTATCGGTTTGGAAACACATTTATTATTTAGCTGTCTTCTTGCTACTGATGTGTAATGTGGTGGAACACCATCGTACTGTAACCACCCATCTAAACGCACGTGCAAACTTACCTTTCTTCAAAAGAATTGAGAAGTCATTTTGAACATAACCTACAAACGGAGTGAATAACAGGACAGAAAACAGCATCCTTGTCCGTTTCAGTAGTTTTCTCTTTTGAAACTTTGAATCGATTCAAGGTCACTTCAGAGTAGTATTTCGAACTCGGCTTTTTATGCTCTTTCATTAAGTTGGAACAAAAATAGAACGTTCTATTAAAGAAATACAAAGCAACATTGAACGGAAAAGATTTGCTTTACATTATCTTCATTTTCTACATAAGAAGCGATAAAGAGGACGTTCTTACATTTTTTTCATATCAACTACCGTTTAGTATTTCTAGACACCCTATACAGTGTGTACCACGCAACATAAGAAATTTCCAAAAAATTGTTTTTGCGATAAAAAGTCAAGGTCGCCTTGGTATTAAATCGGGGGACCGAGGTAGCTAATGAATTGGTCCAAACATTTTTCCTGTTAAAGGTGACCATTTTGAATGTGTAATTTGATTGACGTAAAATACTTTTCCATAGTAATGTTTCTGTTGATCGAACCTAAATTTCTGAATTCAAGGTCATCTCAGGGTCATAGTATTGTAGGACGTTGAATTTTTCTTGACGTCAGCAATAACTACGGGAAATCAAAAATATACGGTGTCATTTAAAAGAGCGAAGGTGACTGAAAACACAATATTTTGGAAATTGCTTATGTTGCAATTTGTACCTGATTGGAAGCTGATTAACTTGTATTGGAAACATTTTTTGGCGGATTATCGGAAAATCGTGGCCAAGTTATGTGGTACACCCTTTCGGCGCGAAAGGGTTAAGCGATATAAATGCGTGACCTATTTGCGTGTTTTATCCACGTTTCACTTTTCCTATTTGTTCTTCCGCCGTTTGCACTTAACCTTGCGTACGTCTACCCTACAATGAAAGGGTGGAAGAGGAATGTCATTTTGCTGAAGAGTGGAATACTAAAACTTTCAGAGATTCCTCCTAACTTTAGACTGTGTTCCATACCTTGCGTTATTCCGTAACTTTTCTTTAACCCGTACAGAACGAGGACGGGAAACTGTCTTCAAACGGCTTATCTACTTTGGCAAATCACTATCACTTCAAAAATGGAGATATAGATTCATAATCTATTGAAGACATATAGAAGATTCTATTAAAAACCAGTAATTGTTTCACACTTGGCTAATGAACGCCTGTGGCATAGCAGAGCTGTGTTCGTCCCACATAAGTTAAAAAAGACTGATACATTCGATTCTAGAGTGTCCGAGAATATTGTTATACTAAATCTATAACGAGATGATTAATTTTATACTATTTACAGTATTCCTTGTAACATTCTGTAATTGATGTTATTATTCGTAAGGCGTAAGGTGCATATTTTTATATCTTTCGTTAAGATTATAAAACCAAATATATAATCAACTTTCTGCTACCTAATAAATTCGAAACATCCAGGAAAAACTATTTTTCTTTACAAATTCGAGTATGTAGGTGTCTTGTGTAATTTTTTTTATGAATGTTGCTCAAAGTTTGTATATCATGAGTTTATATTCAAAACAATAATTTGAAGGAGCCATTTTTTAGGAATCTTTCATTTTTCGTCACGGAAGTACTGTAATACTTCCTCGTAACAATCCTAATTATACCTACCATTGTATACAATACTTACCTGTCGATACGAATGATTTTTGAGTTTTGTTGTTTACCTTCTAAAATTTTTTTATCACATGCAACGCTAATTTTCACAAATTTATATTTATGCACGCTGTTTAGAGTTTGTTCAAATTGAAGCACTGTACTGTAGAAAAAAAAGTGATTGCTTCTTTTAGAATTAGCAGAACACCTTAAGAATGTTCAGTTGTATGAAGCAGAATTGAGTACTCTTGTATATTTATATATGTTTCCTCCTTTTAAAAATATTCAGTAGATTGTTTTTATCTCTGCCTGTCTATCATGAAATAATCGATAGAAAACGATATAAAAATCTATTACTAATTGATTCAATTGTACAGAAGTTGAGGTAAGATTTAGTTTTCAATTTGCTGTATGTTCGGTACTAACAAGTTTAATAAAATGATGTTACTATTGTTTTTAAATGAAAGTTCGTATAGACGCTGCACAAATACACTTTTACAATATGGTTATAAAAATATTAAGAAAATTTTATGAAACTTTTAATAAAAATTTAATCCCCTTACCATATTGTTAAGATTCTATGTTACGATTTTTCAGCGCGACAAACAATTTGTCTACTTTTTTAAATTCTATATGACTATAACATACAATTTTAACAAAAGTATTAACACGGGCCAGACTTTCGTCTAAAGTCTTGTGTAAATCTGAAGATACGATGGTTTATTTAATCCTTTTGGAAAATGTTACTTTCAAATCCGAAGTTTACATACATTATAAACTATCAACATTAAGTAATCATTGTTCTCATCGAAACAATAGTATTGATACATTCAGAAAATATATATTTCTATCAAATTCTGAAGTAAATACAATATTGACGCGATTTTACATATTTTGGGAAGATACAATCATTTCTTCAGAAAAAGCAACACAAGTGAAATACTTAATACCGTGTAGAAATGTACTTTGTAATTGTCGCAAAGTGTAACGGAGAAAAAGCTTTTGCTTAGTAATAGTAATCGTGTTTACACAATTTTCCACTCTTTCTCGGAACGAAGGTTGGGTCGTCATAATTATTATACTGTACGATATGTGCAAACTCTAGCAAAATGGGTGGTTGTTATGATCCGGTGTCGATTACACAGTCCGAGTACTGCGAGCTAGTTGCACTTCAGCCGATTGGTTTAACTTCTCTAGAGTATAATGTTCAATGTTATAGGCAGTGCTGCTCTTAAGTCAATTGATTTGTTACCTTTCCGAATATCGAATTTCTCATCGTTTTATCTTAAGATGCAGTAGATGGGTGTTGACCTAATCAGCGACTGTCTCATCCTCTTGGATAGTTCTCTTAGGTTCACGAGCACTTCATCTACCAAGATAGCTCAGAGGTTAACGACATGGAAATGCAGTTCAATGGGGAGAGCAGGCCCAAAGGGCAGCGGCCCCCCGGTGTTCCGGTTTTATGACACGTCTATTGCTATTATGGCGGGGTTAGTTATGGAAAGAGGAAAGAGAGAGAGGATATGCGAAAAGGGAAAGATTATGCGTTTCGTCCAGGGCCTCTTAGTGCACTCATCAAGTAAGACAACCTAGGAAGACCCGTGCCTTAGTTAGAATTTTTTTTTATGATTTTCACATGTGTGGGGATTGTGCAGTGCCCGGGGCAGTTGGATGCCTTATTATCCGCTTGTTACCCGAAAAATCTTAGTGGGTTCTTGATAATTGGATTATTATATTCATGAGTCTTGCAGGATAAAACTTTTAAAAACCTGTTAACATGATGTTTTTATTAGATGGATTTAGGGAGTCTAGGGATGTAGCGTTTTGATTTTCTTTGGTACGTCATTATTTCCTATGTTACTAACTAGTGGGCTGCTATGTGAGTGGTTGAAAAGTGTTTCGGGCGAGAGCTCTGATGTGTGTGAGTAGGTCAGGAATGTTAGTTTCTAACGTGAAGCTTGTGGGACCGGGTAATCTCTTGGTGCATTGAGGATTATGCATAATAGAGGAATCTGTTTTGTGTTTCTTTGAGCTTTGAGAATAGGTGTGATTTTGCTGCTGGGTTTCATGCTTGAGGAACTGTTAGATTCGGTTTGGAAGTTGTATATATACAAACGGGAGACTTTAACGAGGACTAGTGAGAATGGTCAAGGGCCCGTCCCTCTGGTGGTAGAGCGTAGAAAGTACTACCACACTATTGAACATGTAGGAGCAAGTATATACCTGGCAAAACTCATGGCCTGCAGAAGTGTAGAGTTACCGAGGTCCATAAAGTAATTTCTAAGCATTGACTTCTGGCTTGAATGATCGATTGGAACACAAAAATCTTAACCAAGACCTCAAAAATAACATTGTCAAGCGTCCGTGTTATAAACCCTATTGGCTTAACAAATCGAAAAAATGTGTAAACAGGAAAATATTTATTTATTTATTTACGGATATAAACCCATTATAACAGAATATATATTCCAAATCGAAGAGGAAAAAATGATAACGTACAGGGTGTTTCTTGTAAACTGGGTACGCTGGAATATCTCATAAATTGGCTTATATTACAAAATCATAAGTGTACCAATAATTTTTTTTCGATGAAAACAGCCCTAAATATACATTTCTTATTATTCGTCGTTATATTTCACAAAAAAATCAACTAAAAAATTGCATTCTTTTCTGATTTACACTGGATTCTATAGGAAAATCTGGTCTGTACCATTACTTTTGCTCATCCGTGTACTATGTTGTATAATCACTACAGTTGCTGTTAAATGTTTATTATACTTCTACAACTGTAAGCTTATTCACTTTCTACAGTAAACAAAAAATAAAAGTCTGATATAAAAATGACTGATTTATAAAATTGTAAATTGTCTTTTATAAATAAAAATGAAGAGTATGTAACAATTATAATGTAATTGTAATTATAGTAAATTATATCTTTATAACATTTATTTGCACCTTCCCTGAAGATTGTTTAATTTACCGTTGACATTGTTTTTGTTATTACATGCTACATACACGTCGTGTATAGGCATGTACCAACATGTGTAATATGGAACGATTATATTTTTACTTAAGAAGCAGTTTAACCTTTTCGGTACCATCGTCGATTTAAATTGATAGCCGTCAAATGCACATGTACAACTGTGGATTTTAACACGTTCGCTGCCACCCGAAAAATCATAACGGGCATGGTGTGTGTCACCGATTCGTATTCTCAGCCAGGCACGCAACACACGCTGTCTCAGCGTTCAACGGAGGATTCGTGGTGGTAGTCCGTCCATCACTCAGGGGCGACATCGACTTTTGATGTCGCGGGCGGTGACCGATCGACACGCCGTCGACGCTGGCACACAGGGCAAGATATTCTGTGTCGAGGGTGGCTGTGAACGTGTTAATCCATGTGCTTTTCGTGTTTAGTTGTTACCGTATTAACCCTCCATAGGTAAATATATTTTTTCACACTCCGTAGGTAAACTGGGTAGTTTGTGTCCAAGTATAACTTTTTTTACTGTTTTAAGCTATTCAAATAACTGAAAAAATTCTGGTTTACTTATCGAAGTCTCTACTGTATTATACAATTGTTCGTTAAGTCAAATGTTTAAAACTTTTTTCAGTAAAAATAAAAATTCGTTTCGAAGAAATACGGGTGTGAAATTTCACTTGGGTCGTCAAAGACCCAGATTGCCTATGGAGGATCAAACATTTAGAAGCATAAAAAAAAAAATACCGTATTTTAACGACTAGAAGCTAAAAACTTTTGAAGACTAACTGATTAAAATACATAGTTGTAATAAGTTTACTACAACATTCAAATAAATATTGGTTATTAAAAATCTTGTGGGCTGACGAAAATTTTTTGTTATATCCCCAAAAGAAGTAAGTTTGGTAGAAAATGTTTTTCACTGTACATGATATTTCTTATTTATTCCGGTTCTACTTCCAGTATAAATACAAATTATAAGTACTATGTAAATCAAGGAACATCGTGTTAATTAATAATTAGTGATGGCACAATTTCTGATAGTACTTACGCGTCTCGTTCTTCTCGGCCATAGAGTAGCACCACGCGGCAAATACTCGCTGTACCGAAAGGGTTAAGGAACCGAGCAATATGATACCGTCTTCGATATATTACATATTAATTGTATTATTCGATCATTATACACGTTCTATTGACCACGTAAAAATACGACATTCTTAAGTTACCTGTTATCTAATTATTACATAAATAGAGTAATCTCGCTTTCTAAAAGGAAATATTCCATCTGTTCTGTACAAAGTGTGAAAAAAATACAAAAATAAAATGTGAAATGAAGCTTGTAAAATATATGATTTTGTTTTTACATAATTAACAAACACTTAGCCGGTAATTTATGAATTCTATTATTTTCATATAATTATTATGATATGTGTTAATTTTTATGATTGATGATACTTTTATACAGTCTTCGTGTATTTTATTAAATGATTAAAAATACTGTAACCACCTTTATACTGTCTAAGTTAAAATTAAAATGAGATCTACAAGGTGTGATAATGAAGTTTCGAGAATAATTCATTTAAAAATTTTATTTTGAAAATTAAACAGATGCGAGGCCATCGCCTTCAAACTAGTCCCCTTGAGACTGCACACACCCTTTCCGGTGTCGGGTCCATTAATCGTAGCATTTCTGGTATCTGTTTCAATATTCGCGTTCCATTATCTTTGTATTTCAGAAACTGACTGAAAATACGTTCCGTTCATGACTCCAGTCATTCATGGAAATAAAACGAAATCAGCATTGGGGGGCTGCTCCAACGTTCTCGTCGATTTAAAATTTTAAAATCCTTTCACTAGAATGACTGTGAACGTGCGTGGGAACATTGGCGTGATGCAAAATTCATGACCAAGCAATTTTAGGTCGAAACTGTATGACTGGCTTGTGAAGCTAGAATTAATGTAACACTTTCCCAAATAATGTTTACTTTTTCAACTATCATTCTTGTGGTTAACCACCTATCGCTTTCTGCAAGATCACGTGCACAAGCAGTGTTCTCGTCCCTGTCATGTCGAAAAAGGACACTCTGACGGATTCACATCGCGTTCTTTCGACGTAGTATCATTTCCATCAATTCTGGTCAACTTTTCTCTTTGCGGTCCTACATCGAGCTGGCCTCAGACATCGTACAATGATAAATTATGAATCATAATCGATAGTAAATAATTCTTTTTACATTAATAATAGACGCTGAAACATGAAAATAAAGGCAGATTACACGATACCGTCTAAAAGTAGCCAAATGCCCAGCTGGAACGAAACAACGAAAGTAATGAAAAGCTGAATAAAAGCTGAAACGCAAAGGGTTAAGTCTTCTTTGATGATTCGCCACTTTTTACCAAACATTTTATCACAACTGTTTGCTCCAAATTGCATTCCATTTTTTCATGCAACATGGAACTCGAACACGTCTTTACACGAGCCAACTTGCACTGTGATTGAAGCCATTGACAATGTTTACCTTTCGCATGTTGTTGGGGAGGGCTAACATAGTGAGGAGATGTTTACATTGTTGTTACTTTGATCGAAACGAAATTATTCTCGAAACTTTACTGCCACATTAGGTATATGTTATTTTTCTGTAATCAGTGGAGCTACATAAACATTATCGTTCGAACGTGAAGCGAAAAAAGATGTACAGTTTGTTAATCTATGTACTTGTAAGACAATCGATTACATCTACTTTGGTAATTGAATCGATTCGTTATACAGGGTGGGCCACGTAAAACAGGCTATCTAATTATCTTCTTTAGTTATGGTGGTACGAGAAAATTTTTACACGCAACTTTAGGGGGTTCACCACCCTGATGGTGTCTAAAAGAAAAGGAAAAGTTTGAGAATTTTTTTCATAGTTAAGTACTAAATAAACAGTTTCAATCTTTGCAGAGAATTTTTGAAAAGTAAACGTGTTGGAAAATGGAGGCGTTATTGCGAAACTTCTTCTGCTAGAACATCAATTGCTGGCCGTCATCATCGGCAAGGATTAGAACGTCTGCAATAAAAGAATTTTTTAGAAACGTTCAAAGTTGATTTTTTTTTTGAAAGAGTGATTGTTCATTTTTATACATTTTTATTTATAAATGAAAAAGGGTTTTTTATTCCAGACGTTTCAATCCTTGCCGACAGTGGCGGCCAGCAATCGATGTTCTAGCAGAAGAGATTTTGCAATTAGCAAATTACTCCTCAATTTTGTAACATTTTCACTTTTCAAAAATTGGAGAAAGAAGCTGAAAGGTACATTTATATCCTCTGAAAAGATTGAAACTGTTTATTTAGTTGTTACCTATGAAAAAAATTCCCAAACTTCACCTATTTCTACATGCCCTCTAGGTGGTGCACCCCCTTAAATGATTTCAAAGAGTTAATTAGATAGAAGAAACATTTTTGATAAATTTTTCTGTTTTGCGCAGTCACCTGAGTTTTTTACGTGAATGTGTATATTTTTTTCTACTGCATGCTGTAGTTATATAATATGGCCATAAGGTGACTTTGGACTCTGAAATTTTAAATCAAATGTGAAACTTCCTTCCATTTTTTCCATCAAACGAAATTTTTTTCCATAATATCCACCCTTTGAAATCCATAGCTATGGTACCACCATAGCTAGAGAAAATAATTAGGTGGCCTGTTCCACGTGAACCACCCTGTATATTCTTTCGTGTGAAAAGTTAACACAAACCAATTATAGCTTTCCAGATGAATTGGAGTGTCTTTCGAAAATGTTTGGAAAAGAGTTGTTCGTTTTAAAGGAAGAAATATTGCGACTAATAGATCCTTCGTCACAAAATAAAAATCTTCAGAATTTCATCGCTATCGATCTATTTGTTAAACGGTGCTAGATATTTTCATGAAGGCATGCTTCATTATGTAAATAATTTTCATTCGTAGCATAATGATATTAAGGCCTACAATTGTATAAAGTGAGAAAAATAACTTTCTACAGAGTTAGAATAACTAAATGGAATAACTTTAACGTGTTGATGCACTGTTTTATTCAACGAATAAGACTATATGTCAGATTATGTGTACCTAGAAGAAATGTATGAGAGGAAATCACTTCAATGAAAAATTAAGTAGTATAACGTAAGTAACTAGGGTGTTGTTTCGGTGAAAGAGAATTAGAAATTGTGTGTTAATAGAAAAATAACGAAAAGGTTAATAATTTTTGGATAAAAAAATGTTTAATTGTAAATAAGTTAATGTGCTTGAATTGCTTAGAAATATAGAAAGAAGGTAATAGAAAAAAGAAAAGGTTGTGTAATGTAGGAAAGTTTATTTTTCTTGACTATTTTAATTTCCGAATTAATCAGTAATACGCCTTGCAAGCTGATTTTATTTATTCTAACTGTTGTCTTGCACTTTTAGTTTCATTTTGAATAGTTCTACCACTTTATGTCTATTCAAACTTATCGTTCCAACTTGACTATCACGTATTTTCTGAAATTAAATCGTGCCATCTAATCTCGATAAGAAGTTATATCGTTACCAAATAGAAAACGAAACGTAGAAATCAGGCGGACAAGCCGATTGTGAAATTAGCCCATCATTTTCTGGCGCTACCGAATATGCATAATATGTAGAGCACCAATTGATTTATGTTTCTTTGAGGAAGGTTAAAAAATATTGTGCACTAAGAAAATCCAACAACGCCACAACGATGAAACTTTCGTTTTTAACTTTATCTTATCTCCTTTTTTATTTTTAAGTAGAAAAATAAAAAAGTTAAATGCAAATCTAAAGCTTTATGCATTGAGATTTTCTTCGTTAAATGCGATAAGTGATGTCACTTCTTCTTGCTAGCACAATTATGCTCTTTTTCCACATTTTCCATAACTTTTCACAAAGTCACGAGAGTTCTTTTGAAATGTGTCGGGGACTTTTGTGCCACCCTGTATAACGGGCGGAACGTGTTACACAGAAGTCTACTGTATCTTTCATTCGTTTATATTTTCCAATACACATGAATATCTGATCAAGAAGCTGAGCTCAATAAACGGTATTAACATTTCGTGTAACATATAAAAAATGAAATTATATACTACCAGTATAATTTGTCGTTTATGTTCTCTTATTGATAAATAAACTTTAAGTTGATATTAAAGTACATATATACATATGTTAATTCATAAGTTTAAGCTATAAGAATCAATTTGAAAACCATATGAAATTACGCGTAATTAATTTTTATCATACTTCACGTATACGTAAGTTCTCATTCTTGTATACTCCCTCTATACTAGGCTTCAGATGAATGTTTCTGTTAACCCCTAGCTGGGGTTAATGTTTCACGCCTGTCAGAAAAGTACTCCGACTCCGCGTAGGGTGGGCGTAAAGTTCACTAAAAAGTATCTACGTTTTCCACAACAATATATTCCACTCAGAATCTGTGTCTACGTTAATCGGACGTCGCTTGCAAAGGTGTACGTTGAAAGGTCTCGGTAAGAGTGAGGACGCGTCGGCCTGCCGATCCTTGTCCCACCCCTACGCGAACAGGCCCAGGGAGAGACCCAAAGGGGCGGAGTTACCCCCACCGAGCGCGCTGGGCCTGGCTTCAAGATGCTCGCCTCACCGTCTTCGGGACGGATTTTCTCACACGCCCGTGTCTTACATGTGCACAGCTAATCGTTCAATAGGTGTAATTTTTGTGCTGCGTTACCCTTATTGTTATGACTAAAAAGATAGTACAGTACAGCGTTACAAATTATGGGAAATAATTAAAAAAAAAAACTAAATGAATCTTGTTTCACACATCAAGTTGAGAAAAATGTGAGCGTGATGAAGGGGTTGAGGCGCGCACTTTAGGAAACACACCAATGATAGATATAAATTTTGACTAAAAGAATATGTTGGAATAAAATTGTAGGTTAGCGTCAGTTATCTTATTCGAAGACGCACGTGTCAGAGACGACGCATTTAGCGGCACAGGCTTCTTGGAAAAGAACATTGTATCGCCAACGAGCGGGAACCTTAGAATCTGTCATTGGGAGACAGGCTCGGCGGCGGCGTAGAAACCAGTGGCAAAGGACCCGACGTCCTGTTGCCGAACACAAAGAGGACGCGTGCACGGCACCGGTGGCCCGACGTCACCGATGCTTCGTAGCGCGTATAGAGAGATAAGGATTCGGAACAAAGGATCTCGCCACGAAGTGGTCAGAGGCTTTTTGGGACTCTCCGGGAAGAGGACTGTGTCAAAAAGGCACGGCAAGTTACCCGAGAACCTTCGGCGAGAAAAGAATTCTAACATGACGCAGGCAAATTATAGAAGAACCCGAAGAACGCCTAAAAATTACAGTGAAAAAGTCTCAAATGTATAAAATTATGTATTTCTAAAAAATTTGAACTTCCC
>NW_017100630.1:37174-39586 GCF_001263275.1 Habropoda laboriosa
TTTAAAGCCTGGTGAAAAATGAAGATTGGGAATCGATACATAAATTTCTTAATAATGCAAAGCTTGAAAAAATCAATTAGGCATAATTTCATATGATTTTTGAATAGACTTCTTTCACCGGAGATCTTTTCGTAATATAATAAAAATTTGATAACACAGCATGTTAAGCTGCAGTACTATTTATATGTTTATAAATGAGTGTTAATTTATAAATAAGACGAATGTGGTACATAACAAATACTGCTTAATCATGTTATGTGTCGTTTAAATAATTAATATGTAATATACGAATGTATCAAAATTTTTGTAATTTTATATGTTAATTCGTTGTTACTGTCTTCTGATTTATTGTTCATACTGCTTGTAGAAGTATTTCGTTTCGTTTAATTAATTGCTTCGTTACTACGAAACACTGCTATACATACATATATTGCATATATTGTAAGACATCTTTCATTTGTTCATCATCGTATGCTATTCTTATTGTAAATTGTTATACAAACGGTTATTTTTCATTTCAGTTCTATGTAGCAATCGAGTGAGCCAAATGACCAAGACCTATAATGACATAGAAGCAGTTACAAGGCTTCTGGAGGAGGTAAATGTGACCGTTTATAAGTAATGCAATTATATATCTTTTTTATATAGCGTACGATGTTATTAAGAGAAAATTTTTAACAAATTCAGAAAGCTCGGTATATATCAATCGTCAAACTATTAACCCTCGGACGCTGTAATAGTCACACGCTTGGCAGACACTGGGTTAAATATGACCCAACATTAAAATATTCTTCGTACGCAAGCGAAATTGCATTTTTTTTTTTTATTTTACTAGGCACTATATTGTTTAAAATTATGATTAAAATAACAAACATATTTGTCGTGATTCCGTTTCAAATGCCGGTTGAAACGAAAAACATCTAAACGCCAGGTCAGCAATGACCCGGCATCCGCCGTCCGAAGGTTAATTCGTTAAACGTTGAATAATTAGAATGCTAAATGTTTGTCAACTTTTAGAAAGAAAAGGACTTGGAATTGACTGCACGTATTGGTAAAGAACTTCTATCGCACAATCAAAAACTCGAAACCACGGTCACCAGTTTAGAAACAGGTTTGAAAGAAGCCAATGAAAGAATTACACAACTTACGCACGAACTCGCAAAGAAGACAGAATTAATTCAAATACTAACAAATGATACGGAAGAATCGAGCTCTGAAGCCGGCTCGCCCACCGGACTTTGTAGCATTAGTCTTGACATGATGCAAAAAAAGATCAGTACTCTCGAAGATGAAAATAAACAGTTGAGAGCTGAATTTGCAAAATTGATGCATGAGGCTGATAATTCGGAAGAACAGGAGGCGAAGCTTGTCAAAGATATTGCTGCTCAACTCGGTTAGTCGAAGAATTTTTGTCAGAAAATTATTCAAATATTATGTTAATCCTTCATTATTTGAATTAGACGTATGAAAAATCCATGAAACAGTTCCATACTTTTCGTACTGAATTTAATAAAGATTTTAATTTGAAATTCACCTAATAGATAATTTCTTTTTGATATAGTAAATGCAAACATAGAAGTAGATGGAATGTCAGAAGAGCTTGACAGGCAGAAGGAAGAAAATCGACTGCAACACGAACAAATCATCAGTTTGACAGCAAAATTAGCTGAAACAGAATTGAGATTGGCACAGTTGATGGCCGAACATGATGAAGTTGGAGCTACGTTACTCATCACCAAGGACAATCAGAACACTCTGGCGAGCGAGTTGGCCGAATTCAAGGATCGATACACGGAGGTGTGTCCTCGGGCTAAAATATATTACCGAATTACTTTCACTTCGCATGCTCTTTTTCTTCTGATATAATTTTTTATAACTTGTCAGAGGCAAAGTGAGTTATGTTAAACAATTTAAATTAAATTAGTTTAAATGACACTAGTCATTTAGTATTTTTTTTTTTAAACAAGGTGGTGAATTTATTGGCGGAAACTCAGGAACAATTGCGAAAACAAAGAAAAAAAGGGATGCCAACGGTTAAAGGAGGATCTTTGTTCCCTTCAATGGGTGCGGCACCACAACCAGATTCCATTGCTTCAGAATTAGAATCATCTCTTTATTCTGAATTCAGCTTAGATTCTGGCATCAGCACTGACAGGATGTACGTTTCTTTAATATGTATCCAGTATTGTTAATCCGAGTTAACCCGAATATTATAATCTATGTTCTTAATATTACACAGACCAACGTACAAGAAAGTTTTCGAAACTGTGAGAAGCGCATCAAGAAACACTACTTATGCAGCTGATGGAAATCAATTTCCACGACTATGTTCAATGACAACATCGACATTATCAAGCGGTTCTACTGGACCACGAATGAGTTGTGGACAAATTCGTCCTTTGGTATCGACAT
>NW_017100630.1:39659-45252 GCF_001263275.1 Habropoda laboriosa
ATATTTCTTAAATTTTGTATTAATAATATAAAATAACAAATTGGTTAAGAAGAATCAATTTTAATATTTCAAACACATATTTTGATAAAAGTTACATTTCTTTAAATATTAATCTATGAAATAAATTAAAAAATATTTACGCGAATTTTTAGTGGTCCACAACAAACAGGAGTACCAGGTGCACCTGGAGCAGCAGATCTGGAAGCAGCTCTTCGAAGATTAACACCTGCAGAAGTTCTTACAAGACGTGCTTGTCTCAGCACTGGTGCAGGATATAGTTACGATTATGATACTGGAGCTCGTTCTCCTTCGACTTTCATACCTATTGGTTGTAGAACTCCGGACAGTATTATGTCCACCGGAAGTAGTGGAAATTTAAGTGGCTATAGTGGAAATACATGGAGAATACCTGAAAAGTTGCAAATAGTGAAACCTATCGAAGGTTCACAAACTTTGCACCATTGGACACAACTAGCTACACCTACTTTAGGTAATATTTATTACATTAGGCAAATAATTCGTCTTGAAATTATTTTAAAATATAGTATTTACTATTTATTATACAGGGTGTTAAAAAAATGTATCTGAGGCTATAGAGGCTTATAATACTCACTGAGAGGAATAAAAAATGCTTAATCAATATGGGTCCTAAAGTCAATCTTTTCGATATAAAATCTAACTTTTGTATTTACGGGCGTTCGATATCGTAAGTGAGTCTTTTCACAACGCATTAAATAAAAGCGGAAGAATCGGTTTGGAAATACGTTAGTGCAAAGTTGTATAACAACGGAAGATTTTCACTAAATTAAGAAAGATTACTTGATAGATGCAACTTGGTCCTAATCTTTAAAGAGACTCACTTAAATTATCGAACATTCGTAAATATGAGGAAAGATTTTACACTAAAAGGATTGATTTTAGGACGTATGTTAATTAAGCATTTTTGACTCCTTTCGGTGAGAATAAGTTACGTTTTTTTTTTGTATGAGGCCAAAACAAAAGAATATTTTATAATATTCCATTTGATCCCATTGATATTTAAAAATAGAAGGACCGGCCAGATCAAAATGACACAATTTGAACCAATGTTTCGAGTTTAATTTCTTTTTGCGTTGAAAAGGAATTTCAAAATATTTCATAAACTAAAGATTTTTTAAGACGTTTTTTATGGGAAATGAAAAGCTGCATTAATTAATACATTAAAACGTATACAATTCTGTTTAAAAACAGAGCTGACCTCTACATAATGTCGTCTGCATAAAAAAAAACATTGTTTGCAACATTTTTGATATTGTCGTTAATTTCGAAAATTGTCTAGATATATTAAATGAAACACTTTGTATAACCGAAATATACTTACCAAAAAAATTAGATAATTCTTTTAACGTTGCGTAAAACTGTTAAAAAATATATATATATACATAACATTCTTAATTAACTATGTATTTCACTTGTCAGGTGGTCTTCTGGAAGAACGACCAGGAGTGAAAACGCGTGGAGGTCGTGGCTTAGAAGATTTAGGCCTAGTTACTTTCAGTCTAAGTGACCTTGAAGAAGACGAAGAGTACGCTAACCCTGGAAAACTCTTTCAAGATACTGGTTCTATATATACCTTCACCAATAGTACTGTTCTTCACCCTGATGATCACACAAGTGTAACTCCGAGTATTGTGGGTAGCAGAGTTGCAACTGCACCTAGTAGTGCTTTAAATTCTGGTATGAGTACTCCAAGAACATTAAGCAGGAGGAATTCGACTTCAACATTTTCAACAACACTTGGACTTGCAAAAATGTTGAATGAAAGAGGTGTTTATTGCTTGGAATTGAAAATACGTTATGTAATTTATAGAGACAATAAAAATAGTATTTTATTGTTTGTAACAATTTATTTTTATATCTACTAAATAAATTTGTTGAAATAATTCAATTGCGTTAAAATAGGTATTAAAGCTGTAACGCCTTCTTCTGTAAGAACTCCAAGTGGAGAAAGGAACTTTACACCTACTGCAACACCTTGTAATAGTCCTGATGCTAGTCCTCCAGAAAGTCGATCTAGTTCACCAACTCGAGAAAGTGGCCCTCTGGGATTATTATCCAGTGGAGCAGAATTGTTAAAGAGAACATTTGGTGGAGAGACAGAGGTACGTAAACCTTTTTGTGAGAAAAGTTGGTAAAATTTTACTAAAATTATATTAGATATGACAATAGAATCATATAATATTATTACATCAACTAGTAATATTACGTTACTTCTTCCAAATGGATATAAATCTTAAAAATACAGAAAGTATATTCCTCATATTTAGTAACATATAAATGGTAATTTCTCTACTTAGAATCTAAACTCTTAATGTAATTACTAATTGAAAGTAAAGTTGTTGTTCAAAAATAAGTATTTAAAAGCGAAAAAACAATAAGTTACAAATAAATATAATAACACTATAATAAACTAATTCCTTAAAAGTAAATAGAAGTTTACAGCTACAAGAAAAAATTTGCAATATTTAAGAAATATTGCTTTTCTGTTTTAAAACAATTTCATTCCACACGTATCGAATAACATTACCATTTATTTGTTACATATTCTATTCTATGAATTTCTTATTTTAATTACATTTTTTAATAGGTAAAAAGAAAACGAACCGTATTGTCGAGATCAGACAAGAAAGCTCTTACCAGTATCCGTTTAGTAGAGAAGCTCGAAAGAATAGGTATCGACACTATAATGGCTACAACGGTTTGTTCCTCTATCTCTCCGTTAGCACTACAAGGTTCTTTGTACACTAGACGTGGTACTGAAAGTCCTATGGCTCAGTTAACTTTCCTGAAAAACTCCATCTCCTTAAGTGGAAGTCAAGAGAAACTTTCACCTTCTTCCACTACTACTGATTCCTCATCCACAAAACGGAGAATGGTTGGAAAGAAACGGGATGAATCAATATCAAACAGGGACTCTACTAGACAAAGAAGAACTGGTGCTAGGGCCACAAGACCTGATCTTGGACAGGTTACGCCTGCGATCCCCGTTGCGGTTACAAAAGAATCTCCGGCACAGTCTGCGTTAGGAACTATTAGCTCGCTTTTGTTTGGGCGAAAGGGTGGATTACTTTGAGACCATTGTTTGTTGAACGCTAAGTAAACTATGAGACAGAACTCAAATAAGTTTCTAACATGATATAATGAAATATTGTCGGAGCAGTGATAAAATGGACAATTTAGCTCGTTTCATTTCTGTTGAATTAACTGCATAAAACACTTCAAAACAAAAATTATGAATTCATGTTTCATAACCGAGTATAAATTTCATATAACTTAATTTTATATACCTAAATTTAATATAACCTATACATAATCATATTACAATGTTTATTAAAATTATAGATAACCCAAATGTGCTTTTATTCTACAATACATTTTGAAATACGGAGCGTTATACATATATGTACGTTTCTATTACAGGGTTTCAGTATTTCGTATCAAACCTAAAAGTCTGGTGTCAATTAATTTTATTCACTTCATAATTCATTAAATTATTTTCGAAGTGTTAATTGACAATATTAACTTATTTACAATTTTTGTAAAACATCAATGTTAATCCTCAGTACTATTTAATAATAATTTAGTAATCTTGGAACATTAGCAATTGTTTTCTTCTTTTTTTTTTTTTTAATTGTCAACTTTGAGTTTCTTTTCTTGTATGAATACTGAAAAATGTTAAAATATTACTTTGTTTAAAATGTGCATTTATAATTGAACATTTCTACAACATTTACTACTAATCATGAATATTATTATACGGAAACGGTTCAACTGATTTAAAAACTGACAGTATTATATTTACTTACATGATTGTTTCAAATTTGTTTAACAATCATTTTCTCAACGCTCCGACGATCTGTAGTAGTTATACAAAGAATTAATGAACTCTTAATTATCTTTAGCTTTACAAAGCAGCTATTTCACATTGATTTGTTTATTTTTTTAATAATTTGTTGTCAATAAGTGAATCACATATAAAAAAGGAACAAAAATATTCTGGGGGGGCTACATAACTAAAAAACAAAACGAAAATTCATAAATGATTATTTTTAGTGCTCATTGGTGAATGAAGATCTATTTATAGCCACGTGCAAATAAACTGACTTAGAATGTTGCAATCATGTAATATGAAATGCTACATTATTCAATGCGATTTTTATCACTAATAATGATATTTCTTTTCATTGCTGGGTAGGCAAAATTTTATTATGAAATATTACTGAATTCATACGTTATTGTGATTATAAGTTACCTCTTATTAAACAAAAATTAGTTTTTGATAAAGTTTGAAGTTAATGACTAAGGCATGAATGAAAACTGGGTTGATATTAATTTAGCTCTATCACTTTGATATATTTGTTTATACTTTAATTTGGCGCCAAAAGTGTCGAAAAATGTAAGAAAAATTACAAAAAAAATGCTACGTTACTAATGCACGTAAAGCATATAAATGACGTCGTCACATATAGAAAATCATGATAAAAATAGATTCATTTATAACGAAATGATGCAGGTTGCGGAGAATATATGATCAAGCGGATTATTGAAACAGAAACCAAAATGAATAAAAGTCGCAGCGAATTTTGTAAGTCTGAGCACAATTTTTAAAAGTATTTTTAGGGTGCTTTGAATCGTATCGGTTTCTTGTAATTAATTTAAGATATTTACCATGAATTGATCAATTATATTTTAGATTAATTAATTAATTGCGTTACTATTGTTAGTCTTTTACACAAGACCAGACACCTAGTTCTGACAATTAATTAATGGGTCATTCATTAATTGTGGATTAATTATTGATCGATTAATCGGATAGAAATTTTCTTTACTCCTTGACCAGTTTTGTATTTGATAAACAATTGCTTGTAAATAATTAGTAATGAATTAATAATTACATGTTTTGTAACTTACATTGCCCATTAAATTGAATTTAATTGAAATTTTTTTTACGACAGTGACAAAAATAAGTTAAATTTTTAGAGGGTATAAAATGAGTTAATCAATGAGTTAATCGATCAGTTATTAATCAATTATTTTTGTAAATAGTAATCTGAGATTTTCATTTTGTTTTGTCTCTTTTTTTTTAATCAATGACGATTAAAAAAATTGATTGCAATATATCAATTGAATTTGCTGGTGAAATGCAGTTTTATTCGTAAGTGGACCTCTGTCTTGTATCATAGGAGGGATTGTTTAGCAGGTGCAGTCTTGTACATAGATGAGTACAGATTAATAAATTAAATTGAAAAGAACCCAAGATCTTTTGACTTTCCTTCAAACTGTTCTACTTTAATATTTTTACTATACAGGACATTATTTTCTGGTTAAACTGGAGTTAATTAAACTGGCTTCTGAAGTATTAATCAACTAGTTACATAATTAGCTAAACCATACTGAATCAGAAGGGAACAAAAATCAAAGCAAAAAGAATACAATGTACAGTAGATTAAAAAAAAAAATGAAATTACATAATATCAATATCAAAATAATGATCTAAATAATCTTCAATTTTTATTGTTCTGAAAAAGATCTGTTTTTCTAATTTCTATATCAG
>NW_017100630.1:45485-45959 GCF_001263275.1 Habropoda laboriosa
AGCTGTGAATAAAAAAATGGAGTAATACAAATTATTATGTAAAAATGAAAATTATTTTCAGCATATTTGAAATATATTACTAAATATAGGGATTATTCAATAGAATATTATTGTAATATTAATAGACGTGCACAATTAATTTGTTTAATACTAAAATATTTTTGTAACTATAATAAAAACAGGAAAACACGTTTCTATTGCTTACTTCACAGTGCATTGACAGAAAATAAAGATTCCTTTAATTACAATTTATGCCACAAATTTTACTTTTATTGTGTTTATATCAAAACTAATGTTTTCATTATCCTCGTACTTTTATAAAGCAATGACAAAACGACAACGTAACTAAATAATATAATACGTGGTAGTCATTAAATTGATTTTATCTCGAAAAACTCAGTTTTATCGATTACTGATAACCAACGCATGAAGTGTAAAGTTAAGATTTAAAATTTCGTTTTAGCAAATTAATAA
>NW_017100630.1:46568-47951 GCF_001263275.1 Habropoda laboriosa
TAGTACTGTAAATGTTAATGTTCTTAAAAATATCAAATATGTAATACAAGTTAGAATGTTATTTAGCAAATTTAAAGTACTTAAAACAGGTGCCTATAACTCATTTATTTCTTTAGGTATAAAAATTTGCAAGACTTTATATTTTTGATTCATGTTGTTTTAATTGTCCTGGTTTATAATTATTTCTTATTTCAGAAATATTCCAGTTATGTATACTGTCCATATTGTGACAAATTATGGCCTGGATGGGATGTGGACCTATATAAAAGTCATCCAGAACAAAAAGGACCCGCCATAGAATTTCCAGGTGTTTGTATAAAGGTATTTATTTGTTTGTAAGTGTTCCTTATGAAACTTTTATTAGTGTTTATAATTGACTTTATTCTTTATGTTAGTTTACAAAAGACAGCACAACAAATTGTACAAAATAAATTATTGTTACAAAAGGAAAAGATGAGTAGCTTTGTTTTCATGAAAATTGTCTTTGAAAATTTGTTAATAGCATCAGTAATGTATAAAATGTAATGATAAGTTTCTATATTGACACTCACAAATTTAATAACCACTTTTTTGAAATACTATATTTTTAGGCAAGTAATTTTAATTTATTTTGGTATAATCATGCATAGTAGAATTTAACCCTCATTTTTCTTTTGCACAAATAGCTAGAATTTCTGAATCATTATGAAATTAAGACATTGGTGAAAGCACTTGAGGAAATACCTTGGGAAGTTTCTCAGAGTGGAAGAAGGAAACAGGTATTTTTGTATTAAATAATTCAAGTATATTAATTATTTGAAATATTAATAAAATGATATAATTTAAAAATATTACTAAGATAAAGATTATTTGATAAATACAAATATTGTACAAATAAAATATAGACTGATTAAATAATTTAAAAAATTTAGAATTTTGGTCCAAAGTGCAATTTCAAGAAGAAAAAACTTCAATTGGGTCCCTTCAATGGATTTCCAAAGTCCACTCAATTTGTACAACAAAAATTTTCTGAAGATCCTATTCTCAAAACTTTTCAAACGGTAGAGCAATGTACTTTAGAATATAATCCAATAAGAGGAGCTTCAATAGATCCACATATTGATGATTGCTGGATTTGGGGTGAAAGAATAGTTACTGTAAATGTTATGGGTAACTCTGTCTTAACAATGACTCCTTACCATGGTCCAGTTACGAAATACAATTTGGAAAGTGTTGCAGAATATTCTACAGTGTACAAAGACCTAAATTTTGATAAAAGGAATAAAACTAAAAGTATTGAAGATATTGTTGTAAGACTCCCAATGCCAGAAGGATCTCTCATGGTTCTTTATGGTACTGCCAGGTAAAAAAGTTCTTTTTACATATTATAAATAGTAAATTTTC
>NW_017100630.1:48019-48571 GCF_001263275.1 Habropoda laboriosa
TTTTTATTACTTTGGTCTAAAATAAATCATGGTCAGAAATTTATGCAATTGTTTAGCTAAAGTTTCAAATGTAGTTTAGAAAAGATATTTTACAAAGTTCATAAAATAAAATATAAGAAATGTGAATTAATAAACTACTCCCTTTATTGTTTGAAAATGTTTATTTACACACAAATACTAGACCCTTTTATATGTTTTGTAGGTACAAATGGGAACACTGTGTTCTAAGAGAAGATATAAAATCTAGGCGAATTTGCTTAGCTTATCGTGAATTAACTCCCCCATATTTAAAAAACTCATCAAATAATCATGAAGTTAGAGAACTCTTAAAGAGAGCTTCAGTCTTTCAATGAAATATGACTAAAATTTGGAAACAATTTATTCCAATAAGTGCATAGTATTAAAATTATACAAAATGTTAAATTATACATTTCATTCTATATTACAGAAATATATTAAATCTTTTTATGCACATTAACTACATCCACAATCCTGTACAAATATAATATAAATGAAATTGAAACTTTTATTATTAATAATTAAAAGTAAAAA
>NW_017100630.1:48985-50079 GCF_001263275.1 Habropoda laboriosa
TATGAAAATTTTAATACTTTTTTGTAGAAAGTAAATAGGTTTATCAATGAGTGTGTAAAAAAAAATATATAGTTTTATTTAGAAAAAGAAATTGATCTTGAAATCTACGAATTACAATTATCTACAAAAAATCAAATATGTCAGATTGTGTATTCTTCATTATGATGTCACCTTATGTAAGAATTTTGAAATTCCAAATAGTTCTCAAGGATAATATTAAATTGATTCAAATTGGACATTATGTATAAAAAAAATATATCATTAATAATTAGAAAACAACAGAAATACTATGGGTTCTTCAAGGGCTCAGAGGACATGTAAACAACGGGAAAAGTAGTAAAAGGATCTGATTTCCCCAGTGGTTGATAACCATTGACCAAACTCTCCCTTAATTCCCATCTACGTCTTTCCCTTTCTGTTTTCTGTCTTCTAATTGCTCGGCCCAACATGCAGGCAAACATTATTCCGGTTAACTGAAAATAAAATCCATTAAAAAACATTTTCGAGAAATGATACATCGTTAAAATTGCAGAAAGATTAGAAATTTATTTATATGCTAATTTATTTAAAATTATTTTGAATTTCTCCAAATTATAATAATAGTAAACATAATAAGTACAAACCTGAATAAGAGCGATAGCCACAGCTCCAGTTCCAATATAAAGTGCACTTCTGTGAATAATAACTGAAAGGTGTTTAATACATCCAGTTTCATAAGGTGCACATGAAATATCATCGTTATTAGGAGAACACGTAACATTTTCGTTTGACCAAGGTCGACAAGATTGAGGAATTTCCTTTGTAATATCTAACCAATCTTCAGATCCATTATATCCACAGCAATAAAGCTATTAAATAATACATTATATATTATACGAAATGCATTACCCAATAATTCAATGATATTGGTGAGTAACATTTATGCAGTACAAGTATAAAAGTTATACATTTTAAAACATCTTCTTAATATTTAACATTTATAAAAATATTTCATTTAAATTTTATAAAAAGGCAAAAAACTTAATTTAATTTCTGTTTGTTTAAAAGGGAGCAATATGCATTTTCATATTTAAATTAATTATTTTTATGTATTT
>NW_017100630.1:51179-51943 GCF_001263275.1 Habropoda laboriosa
GTATTCTAATAATTTTAATATTACTCTTGATTGTAAAAAGTTGATGGCATCTGTAGCTTCTGTATTTTTTCCATATTTGTGCATGGTAGAATTAATTTTTTCAGCTAGGAGGTTTTGTATTCCATCTTGAAGAGCATAAGCTGAAATTGCTGCAGCTAACTCCAGAACAAGAACTACCGAAAGTGATACTGCAAACTATAAATATAGTAATATACTTTTATTATCTGCCACGTTAATTAAAGCAATTACAGCAAGTAAATTTCAAGGAAAACAATATAATGTGAAGGAATTGAAATATGAAAAGAGTAGAAATAGTAATGAAGTAGGTATCTAAAAGAAGGAATAAAACATTTTGTTTCTAATGTGCCTACTGAAATAAAATATGTATTTCATATTAATGCAAACATAAATATAAAAATAAATTCGAAAATACTTACAACGAGAACCATGCAGGTACTTTCCTTAAGAGCTCCACAACAGCCCAGGAAAGCTATTACAAAGACCAGCATTCCAACAACGACTAAAACGGTTGCTGGAGAAAAGTAACTGGGATCCAGAAAATGTGAAAAATCCTCATAAACTGCATAAATTGTTGTTCCAACAGATATTATCATTATCCCCGTTAACTGTAAATAAGTAATAAACCTCATAATCCTATATAAAAATTAAAAATCTATAAGTTGAGTAAAATGCAAAAAGGAAAACTTGAATTTTCCTTATGTTTTTTTTGTAAAATTATATTTTATACATAAACTGATCACTGA
>NW_017100630.1:52158-52579 GCF_001263275.1 Habropoda laboriosa
AATAAAATTAATATTAATAAAAATATTTTAATATTTCGTAATAATAATATAAATGACACACTTAGTTGTATATTGCTAAGCTGCATAATTTTCAATAGCATTTAAGTTAATTTATTTGCATAAAAAGATAAAGAATCATTCCCATCAGAGGAATAAGTTTTCTTTATGTATGGACAACTAACATATGATATAATTTATTGATTACAATAAGACTACATTTTGTTTTATTATAACTACTCTTATATCCTCAATAGAGTATAAAATTACACGAAAGAATTACACGAAAAATATCTATTCTGCAAAAAACCTTTTTCTTTCATTGATAATGATGTAAAAATTCTAAGATCAATTTTGCTTTTTTTTAAACAATGTAGAACATTCTTCGTCACATGCAACAACCTGAACTATTTTTATTATAAAA
>NW_017100630.1:52925-56623 GCF_001263275.1 Habropoda laboriosa
GTGAAACTTTAAGTTCTCAAATTTAGTAAAATTTTGTTTGAGAGTACAAAATTCATTATAAATATTTATATTTTGGGAGGCAAATATATTAATAGTAGTTCTACTTTTAAAAATTACAACATGTTATAATATTATTGTTCAAACTTGCAAATCTAGAAATACATATTCCGCTATATTTATATTTTAATTTATTTGTACTATAGGTGATTTTTCAATTCTTTTGACCGGGCAGCGGACAAGGGTTGTCGAACTTATATCACTTAAAATGTGAATTTCTTTCATCCAATGCAAATATCTATGAAAGGTGTATAGTAGAGTCCTCTTATCAATACCAACGAGATTACGAGTTTATCTGAACTGATAAGACAAGCCATTTACATTTGCAAGACACAAGTTTCTGTCTTTGATACCGTTTACAGAAATTGAGAGCTCTTATGCATTTCAAGGAAAATAAATCCATTTCAGTACTTATTGTCATCGAGTTACGAAAAACAAAAGTATTATTTTAATCAATTTATAGTGATATATTCTTTATCATTGTTCCAGTGACTTTATGCTCTTTCATCCTCAATTGTTTCGACAATTCTTTCTTACATAAGAAGCAGCTTATAGCGATAGCAATTCGCATTTCACGCGTATGCACTTGGAAGATTGTTTTTGTTCATGTTATTGATTTCCTGCTGCCTAACGTTACTAAACGTGGTGTGAAAACAGAGACAAAAAAGGAAAGACGGTGCAAGGAGAGCCATCGATGACTGGCGACGTTGCAAGCTTTCCGCGCAGTAATAATTCATCGGGGTCAACCTCGCCCAGCCAATATCGATCCTGTTCGTCCAAACGATAACGTGAAACTATGATCCACATCCATATCAAGGGTTGACCTAACTTGTTGAATCTCAGGGCCGAGTATGGTTATTTTCGTTACCTTTTTCTCTTCGGACATAAGGGAAAATTGACGTCGTTGCAGTTATCGTAGTCAACCTCGACCTCGTTTATCGTTCTCATTTTTCTCTTGCAGCTCAATTAATGTGCATCTAGTATTTGTTCTGTTAATTACGTTTTTCAGTATTCGGGCGATTTTGATAACGTTGCTTTTCGATTTATTTCTATGTAGGTGTGGGTGTGTGTGTGTGTGTATATATATATATTTTTTTTAAGTAATGCTTAGAAAGAAACATTTCAAACAAAGGTTACTTGTTTTCTACTACAGATTACAGCAACAATAGGTTTTCCATTTAAAAGTTTAAAGTTAAACCAGTTTCACTCCAGGAAGAAGAAAATAGTGAATAGAATACAATATTAATATTAATTTAAAGGCCCATAGAACCTCGAGATATTAAGTTGGTGATTCTCAAGATATTAAGCTACTCAAGGCTCGTGGGCTATCCTATATATATTACAAATGAGATAACGTCTCTAATATGTTGTTTCCTATTTTAGTTCTTTATTTATCTTTTATTCAAAATCAATTTGATCGGTTAAAAATCGTTCATTTTAACTTGTTTCTCAATATTGTGCAATAATGCACTCGTGCATTAAGCATAAACAAAAAAGTATATATGTACATATATATAAGAACAAGTAAATAAAAATATTTTTATCTACTTTTCATTCTTCTTCTTCTATGTATTTAGACGAGTAAATGTATATTTATCCTTATGTGTTCTGTACGTTATATGTAACTCAATTTATCTTTTTATAAAAAATCCTATTTATCTATCTCTTATCAAATTGTTTATCTGTCTAAATCACACGTTTGATTATTTCTGGAGTCTCGTCCCATACTTTCTTTTAAAATTGTTGTATTTAACTAACAGTTATTTATTATCAATTACTAATAATCATATTTGTTTGGTGTACGAACTTCTATTGTTACGTATGAATAAAAAGAGCAAAGAAATAAACGACTAAACAAATATTCAATAAAGCTATTAGGCGCTAATAATTGGCGTAATTTCGAGTCAGTTATAAAATATTGTCATTCGATCGGAAATAGACGACATATGTAATTACAATGAAAGATTGATGAATAATACATTTCAACCAGAAAATAAGACCAGTCGACTGACGATTAATCGCAAGAACTGATAATAATAAAATCAACAATATGAATAATCGCAATTTGATTATCAGACGAACAAATTACATAGACATTAACTCGATGTGTTTGGTGTGTGCGTAATTTCTATTAACCATACGAATATTTGCTAGATTAATCGTCTGGATAGAAATCAGCTTTATGTCTAGCGGACGGAACATGAATGTCTTTCACGAATAGGTGAAAAAAAGATGAAAGAATGTGGTTACAGACCACAAAGAGGGAGTTAACTGCGCAGAGCAGGTACTTGATGCAACGTAGGCCAACGTCGAGGTGTGTGGCAGCCATTTTGGTGTCCAGGAATCCTCTTTCACGCAGGTGCACTACGGAACTGAATGTGGAAACATCAAAACTCGATTCGATGTATCGTATTATCTGCTGATAAAACCGTATACGTACCAACAATACACGTAGCGCTACTTGTTACGTGCTTGTGCAAGAATCTTTTTGTTCTTGTATTTACGAAATCTGTTATAATGAATATTCGTAGCAAATAACTAAAATAAATTATTGAACTGATAAAAAAAAAAATTAATTTTTTTACGAATTCTGACGTAACAAATTCATCGTATATAGTAATAAGTGTTTACAAATTTTTCATCACTATCGTAATAGATTGTTAGTCATCGTCGTTAATAGAATAAAAATTTCAATGCTTGCATTATTTCCAGCAACGAAAGCTTTGACAAGATGGGCGTCATTTAAACAATTGTATGCTACTAGTAATTATGAAATCGCAAATTTAAGAAAAGAACAATATATTTCTAGATGAATTAGATTACAAGAATGATTAACTAAAATACATT
This sequence comes from Habropoda laboriosa, assembly GCF_001263275.1. Classification (NCBI taxonomy): domain Eukaryota; kingdom Metazoa; phylum Arthropoda; class Insecta; order Hymenoptera; family Apidae; genus Habropoda; species Habropoda laboriosa. Next base: position 55,830 of record NW_017100630.1, read on the forward strand.
TCGTTGTGTAACATAACAATTACGAAATGATAAACAAAAATCTAACAATAAGGATTGTACAGTTTACTTTAATTTAAAAGCATATAAATATACACACCCGCCGTATATATGTACATATGATTAATGTCATTTTTGTTTATTTCAAAATATTAAAATTTTTCGTAATCAAAAACCTAACCTTGAAATTGAAGTGTAATATAACTTAAATATATTTTCCGTTAAATCTGCGTTAATATACTGCTGTATCTACTTCCATGACAGTATGGCAGATTCATTTAAGATTTATTTATAAAAAATATTAACACTATAATGTGTAATATTAATAATACCTATCTTTCTTATGTTATACACTATTGAATAAAATATGCATTAATTAGTTAGTTATTGTAAGATTAATATGTAAATGTTAATGCTTCATTATGTGAATATTTATATCCTGTATATTTTCCTAAATTAACTATTTTTATCGCTATAGTAACTTTTAGTAGATATTTGTGCTAAAAGGCACATAACCAAAATAGCAAACATTTGCAAAGTTGTTGCAAACAAAAAAGTAGTCTAACTTAAGAAGTGTTCATAATAAATAGTATGCAAGCATATTTTTTGATAAAAAAAATAAAAGACGTAACTTCAAATACACATGTCTGAAGAAATAAGTTTTACTTAGCTACCTAGATCAAAATCATGATATACATACATACCTGTATTAGATAAAAAACATATTCGTTCTGATATTTTAACCATCTTGTGGAAAGTATTGTAATTTAAATTGTTTATTGTTGTAACATTAATTT
>NW_017100630.1:56656-62905 GCF_001263275.1 Habropoda laboriosa
TTAAAAACAGATAATTTATTTGAAAATAAATTCTCTTTTGAACAAAAATATTGCTAGTAATGTTAATTATAGCACAGTATTTACAAATTTCATAGTATTAATATTCAACAGTGCATTCACAATGGATTAAATGTCATATTTGCTACTATTTGCTTTCGTTGATTAGTAAGCAATTTATTACAATTCTAATAACTTTCCATTTTACGCGTATTTATATACAGAGTGTCCCAGCTTTTTCCGACCAAACTTCGTCAATACGTTCCATGGGCATGAAAAATAAAAAAATTTGACACAAACATAGGTAGGAGTTTGATGCTTTTTTAACAAGTTATAACTGGAATGGAATGTGAGGTTATGATACAAAATAGGAATGGAACAGCGATGTGTAGACCTAGTCTGTTTATGCGAGCTGTGTTTACGATCTGAGGTCGTTAAAAGTGTGGAATGTAACTTTTGGCAGTGCCTATGTACTATGATGTCTTGCATCATAGTAACCGCAAGTTCGTTACAATTCCCTTCGTATTTCTCTGTTAACTTTTTAACAAAGCTTCAAACGACCTATGTTTATAGAACATTTTTTTCTTACTTACATCCATAGAACATACCGACAAAGTTCGATCCGAAAAAATTGGGCCACCCGGTATATACTTACGAATTGTAGCGTAACACGCTTACGGACTTACAATCCGCAAAGTTTAACTGTTTGCTTCCCTATTTATTTTATTCTTTGTTTAACTTTCCTTCTACATTTTAATAAAAAATTTATTCTACTACTTGATCATTTAATATGTTTTTACGCATATATCGAAGCTACGGAAGATCATAAAGCTAGATACTGCTTTTCTAGTTTGTGAGAATAAAATGAACTTGCGGACTTACACTCCGCGACGTGTATAACGGGTGGGTTCAATAACGTAAAACAAAGGTCTAATATTATCGATTCAAATTACTATAATTATTTACTATCAATCTGCAAACAACAGTTATAGTACAGTTATTACTTTTACGTAGTGACTTGCGGTGTTTCGTTTAACTGATTAACTACCTTAATGCATACAAATTACATAAAGACACTATATATATATTTATATTAAAACAGGATTGAAAGATTATAGATATAGACACTGATTAAAATGAAAATTCTCCTTTCGAAGACTAATAAAGTTTTCTCTGGATAGATTTAGAATATCGATAGAACCATTGTACGAATAAGACGTTTAGTTGAAAATTAAAGAAATAGAAATGTATCAGCACAATATTAAACACAAGTTTTAAGTACCAAAAAAGAAACAATCGTAAAATTTACAATTTTGTTGGATAAAGTTCTTCGTTTTCCAATTCCAAATCATTGTGATATTATATAAGGTTAGCTGTGTATGATAAACAATACATTTATTAATAATTTACAGCAGAGGAAATATGTAATATTTATTCGATTAAGGTTTGTTCGATTTGATAAATTATCCGGAACTCAATGGTAAAAATCACGTCTGGCAGTAATCTATTTACCCGCTTTTTAGCATAAGCAACCTGAAGATAGTCGGCACTGGCACATCGACCGGCCGCTACGCCCATGCGTGAAAATACGGAACATGACTCACGCGTATCATCATGTGGGTAATTCAGAACACGTTCATTATTCATACGTGGAAAAGTATTACAAGCCCTGGTAAACTTTATTTCAAACCAAGAATGCTTTCCCGGCTAAAACCACACGCGATTCAATGTAGCATTTGAAAGTGAATACGAGTTGCTTTCGTTCAATCCGCACACAATTCGATTGTCGTTCTCACCATCTTTCACCCGAAATGATTTATAAAATTTGGTATTTAAATGGTGATCGATAATAACATAACGATCATCGCAGAGAAGTAATCGACTTGTCAGTCAGAAAATGATATAAATTCAAATAAACGAAAAAAAGGAGCAAATCACAACCAAAACAAAGAATGAATTAAAATGTCACGAGTTAAAACGTACTTACGTGCCTAATGCTTGTTACTGTGAAATTTAAAACATTCTTATTTGAAACGATTATCATCACGTTGGTTTGAATACAGTTGTTTGAATGTATGCACTGCAACGCTAGTGTTATATAATATTAAAATGAACCGAGCAATAATATTTGTACCTTTTAATGAGACAAATGTAACGTCGCAGGTAATGATTTAATTTTAATATTAATTTTAACTTTTTTATTCAAAATAGTATAACGCTTTATTTACTCGGTACACAGAGTGAAAATAATTTTTGAGAAATAATTTTTAAAAGTAAGACAATATTGACAATGATTTACGAAGTATCGAAATGTTATTCTGGCATTTTGAATAATATAAGGTTTGATTATTGGAGAAAAAAAGATTATAAGAATGTGATTATAAATATATACAGGCCGAAGTGCATAACGTGGCCTCCTATGCTTTCGTTGTTACTGGTTTGATCGTAAACGATTTCCGTCGATGACGCAAATCAAAAGAGCTTCCAAAATGATAAAGTAAAACTGTACATTTATTTCCTTTTTTTTTTTTAAAGTCTTTGAAATTACCTTTAATGTTTTTATATACAACTTTATACTTTTTCTTTTTATTTATCAGTTAGCGAGCGTCGATTAAATTTAATACATTTAATAGGTGACATCTCTTTTGGTCTGCAAAATCAGTACATTTTATGTTCAAAATGTCATCTGTTAGTTTCTCTGCTCTTATCTAAATTGTGACCAAATGAATACATACATCTTTTTATCACATACCTAACTCATTTTTTGTCACCATTCTTCTGAACATCTTTTTCCTCTATATCATTCTTTTAAGTGAAAAAACAACTATTTTCTCTGAACTGCATTGAATTTGTGGATAAGTTATTGAAGACATACTGGAAACGCAAATATGTATTAATGAGTAGAAAAAACTGCAATAAATTGTATCGCTTTTTCAATTCATATTTTCATGGTGTTTAAAATTATTTCAAATCATTATTTCAAACTCTCCATTGCTCTCGACATTTATTGCCCTCGCCCTGTAAAATAAAATATAAGAGAAATCCTTAGTAGTTATTAGTTGATTTATCGTTAAAAACTTGATAATAAACATCTCAGAGTATGACGCATTTGTGGCATTGTATTCTTTACGAGTTCCAGAGAGGAAGTAATACAACGGCCGTGACAGAAAATTTGTGTATCATTTTTGGAAACAGTATTAGAAATGCTAGAACAGCGTATAGGTGTATAGAATCCTTGCAAATGAACCTCGATTTGGAATGTCCTCGGAATTTAATAACGGCATTTTGCAATCTGTATCGCAAGAATGTTCCTCTTTAGCATCAGTTAATATTGTAAAAAGGCATTGCATATTCAACTGTTTAAGACCATATCCAGAAGCTTATATAAAAATAGGATATATATCGCATAGCCTGAATGAGGCCAACTTGGCTAACCGCGTGGCTGTCTGTTACTCTTTCCTCATCCATCATGATTTCAAATCATTTTTGCATGGATTAATTACTGGCCATGCAAAATGAATTTTGTACAATAATCACTTAAGAAAAAGAATCTATTGAATGCCAAGGTTGCATACTGTTCAGGAGCATATTGTATGTTAACTGCATAATTTGCATAAGAAAAATGACCAATTTTAGGAAATAAAAGGGGTATTATAGTTTAACACAAAATGTCATTAACAAATCGAAAAAAATTCTCTTTCCATTGCATTAACTCTTTCGCTGTTGAGCCTGTCCGTCGTACGGGCACGCCAAAACCGATATTCGGTACTTGTACTGTTCCGACTGCGACGTGGGACTATGTATTCCTTGATTTCAAATATACCACACAAGGAGTACATATTAATCGGTAATTAAACAATTTTATGAAAAATCCACATATGATCTTTTTGTTCTTTTGTAAGTTATGATACTTTGAAGTATTTTTAAACATAAAAAGGTTAGGTTAGGTACATACAAATAAAATATCCCTGCCGAAAAATGAAATAATAGGTAATGGTAATTTTGAACATGGTATTATTAAACATTACCACGTGTACATATGACAAGTATCATAAATTTAAAAATTTGCACTTAAAAGGTATCTTCCTGAATACATAATGGTTATTCTTTTTTCTTTCGATAGTAATCTTAGGACTTCTATTTTATAAATTGAAGTATGCATTATACATATATATATATATGTATACGCTGTAATATAATATTATATCTTATAGATTCTGTATTTCTTAATAGCAAACCTGGGAGACACAAAATATGTTACTTATAATAAACATTTTTTAAATGAGGTTCTGGATGGTTGGTGGATGTTTTCCAATTAAAAGAATTTGTCACGTATATGACAATTCTCTCGAATTCTTGTCAAATTCTACACGGTTTCGTAACTGTTTCTAATCGATCGTGCTAAATAAACTGAGAACCAAATTCCCATTGCCTGGAAAAGAAACAATAACAGCAAAAATAGAATTTCCGTTTCAATTTTTTCCTCTCTCTATTTCTTTACATTTCTATTACACATATGTGGCCTACCTGAACGAAAGCAATGCCAAGACCAACACCACCAAGTTGCACGGCATGCGATTTGATGAACGAAAGAAATTCCTTGTAACAACCTTCGGAGTGCAGTGTTTTGGATTCACTAGTACAATTTTTTGGTGGTAACATACTGTCACAACATGAGAGAGGAATACTCGCATTCAACTTAGTCCATTCGGATGCATCATTTGTTCCGCAACAATGGAACTAGAACAATTAATATTTATAATATTTGTTCATTTTCAATTAAAACGATTGATACGTAGCTAATTGAATTATGTTCGTAGAAAAATTAGTATTTAAGTGGAAATAATTTATAGAAATTAAATGAACAGTCAATATAAAGTATGTTATGAAAAAAAAAAATGCTTTAAGAGGATTAAAGGCTTTACATCTTGCTGAAGCTTATCCCAAATCGTATGTATCTCGGTATTGTTGTCATACAGCTTCATCGAATCTATCATTTTACCCTGGACGATCGACGATGCTCTAGCACGCAAAACATACCCAGATATACCACCTGATAGTTCCAAAATAAAAACGATGACCAATAACGACGTGAACTGGAAACAAGAAATTACGTGAACAAAAAAAAAACAAAATTGAGATTCTTGGAAAGATTATTAATTTGAGTAGCGAACAAGTTCGATTTCTTTTTATAAACTTTTTATCCAGTCGCGCAAGTTCGTCCCAAATCTCGTGCATCAAAATACGTAAACTCGGCCACAAAAGTCCACGTACAATACACCCATTTAATTTCGTACATTTAAGCAGTCAAACTCAACAAACAAAGGACGGCTCACCAAGTATACATGGTCGATTTTTATGAAACTTACGTATTCTCGTTTTTTCTGTCCACTTGCAAATTTTGGGGGTGAAAATAGCCCCCATGGTGAAGAAGCTAGGGTTGAATAATTTGTTTTTCGGTATCGCGAAAATTATTGGGCGTAGAAAAACGGTTCCAATGTACGAAATGTATATTTACTAATAAGAAAACTGCCTATGTAAATGGTTTTGAAAAATATCCATTTTTGTAAATGGTACATTAAATACAGGTTTCTTGTTAGAAAACACACATTTCGTATATTTGAACCATACTTCTAAGTCCAACAGTTTTCGAGACACTGAAAGAAGGGCTATTTTCACCCCCTAAACTTGGAAGTTGATACGTAAAAGAAAATACGTGTTAAATACTTTCTCGAAAGCTACATTATACGTAAGTTTCATCGAAATTCACGATTTGTGTTTGGTAACCCTCCTTTGTAAGGATACACGTTGTTGCAGAATATTTGTAATTATTTGTAATTTCTTCAATTACATTATAAAAGCGTTGCATCTTCACACGTGAAACCTGTATCTTAAACAAGGACTATTTTGCCAATCTTCAATATTTTGCAAAGTCTGAACTTATCCTAGAAAAATCTTGTTTGAATTTTTTAGAATAATTAACAAAAATCATTCTTTTATACACACCGTGAAATATGCATACTTCCAAACTAATCTGGACGTATAATTAAAAAGTATTACAAAAAAATCTTTGTTTCTAAGTTTATTTAAAATACTAGGATATCACAGAAAGATTAGTAAATTCGAAATATTTGGCTCATAAAGCTTCGCATTCGTCGGGTATACGCACGTAGACTTCTGTGAACGACTCTACATTCGTTCATAGCGATATTAGTCGAATACTTCTAAAAAATATAATAGTAAAGAAAATAT
>NW_017100630.1:63024-64949 GCF_001263275.1 Habropoda laboriosa
AAAGAAAATATTAAAAATATAAAGATATAAAACTTGTAATAAACAATTATTTCGTATAATGTTATATGTAATATAGAAAATACCGTAATTATCAGGTAATAATTTTCGCGGACAGCACCGCAACATCCAAAAAAGGCGATGAGGAAGATAATTGCACCGATTGCAATCAACAGCGAGGGAACTGATAAAAATTTATTGTCCAAGAAATGTTGGTATTTGTAATAAACTCCATGGATCACAATGCCAATCGATAGCAAAATTATTCCTGTTAACTGAAAATAACAATTTTTGTTTTCAATTATTTTTTCTTTTCATTTCATTCTTATTTAAAATTAAACGGATATAATACACTGAACAATACAAGCTTAATTTTGCCTGCAATATTTTTATCTTCGATATTGTTCGTGATAGTATAGGGGGAAGTGTGGGTAGCCCCAGACAACGGGTAACCGCAGACAGTTGAATATTTCGATTATTCAACCGCATGAAGAGACAAATGACACATTGCCACGCGCCTTCCTAGCGTGAAACACATTTTTCATTTAGTGTACATATGTACACGCGTAGATCGATTGGCAAGCGATACTGACATTACACTTAATTTTGTTACGAATGAAAGCGATATTTCTGTTTCAATCGAATTTCACCAAACCTTTTATTATTTATTATTCTGAACGAAATGTAAGTATTCTTTTATGTTTTGACAATTAAATGTAGTTTAAGATTCTTGAGTTTGTTTTTTATACTTTTTTTGGTGTTGTAAAAATGGTTAATAAAAATATTGTATCACGTCCATCGAGTAGCACCGGTCACTTCCATCTATTGCAAATTTGAAAAGCGTACACTTCCTATTATGATAGTTATATATTCCCAAGATTCTGTATAATATATGTAAATAGTTTTATTTCAGAAACGGATAAAAAATGCCGAAATTTGAAGGACGAATAAGCTATAAAGGTAAATGAGATGAAAATAACACGAAGGACGCAGTTGTTTACGTTATGAACGGTGAATTATCAATAAGATTAGCTGACGAAAAATGGAACGTGCCACGTAGTTCTCTGCAAGATCGCGTGAAGGCTTTAAAAAGCGGTCGAAAAATGTAAATCTTAAAGCCGAAATTAGGCTGCTTTGACTCAACTTTTAATGAGGAATTTTCATGGCAACTTTATAATCACGAGCTTCTGATTTGGCAGAACGTCTTAATATTCCTCATAGATTCAACAAAGAAAAGAAAATAGCATCAAGACACTAGTTTGTGAAATAACTTTTGATATAATACTTAAATAACATAATAATGAATGATATAATATTATTTGCAACATTTATAAGAATATTTAACGGAAAAGTGAATAAAATAAGATTCACTGATATTTTTCTTAGTGGTATAAGAGATATACTCAGATTTTAGTATTATAGTAAAAGAAGAAGGTCTAAAGTTCACTTTCTGAAAGCTTAGTTGGGACTAATACCTTTTGTTAATATATTTTTTTACTATTTCATTTAAATGTCAAGGGCCACCCACTTTCCCCTAATAATGTTATTCGCCGATATTCATTTGAACAAATGTTTCGTTGAACCGTCTTATTACATTGTTAAATGGATCAACAGAAAATAAGATTAAAAGCTCTATATATTCAATTACCGACTGCCGAGTGAAACGAGGTTAACATGAAGCCATGATTTATAAAAATACGGGTTACTTAACATTCTATTGACCTAAATTTTCTCTAAATACACATTTTTCACCAATTATTAAATACTTTTACAAAATCGAAGAAGTAGCAAGCATCTGTTGTTGTTGCTGCTGCTGTTGTAACCTGAAGCTTCAAAAAAAAAAATAATTGGAATCTGAAAATTTCTTTTAATCTAAGCACCAAATAAACAGGGAATTAAATGATATTCTTTTGTAATTATTTTTAAGA
>NW_017100630.1:65062-65382 GCF_001263275.1 Habropoda laboriosa
TACCACCAAATATTTAGTCAAACACCATTTGACTGCATTAATTTTTCTGATCTCTAATTGTATTTTAGTCAATACCCAAAAATGAAATTATTTCTATATAATATATAAAACTTGAAACAATAGTATCGTATATTTAGATATATACTGTTTCAGTTGCATATGTAGTATATATTGTATAAAATAAATGTATTTTTCAACTGCTGCGGTGTCCGAGCGGTTAAGGAGATGGACTTGAAATCCATTGGGTGTTCTACCCGCGCAGGTTCGAATCCTGTCCGCAGCGAATACTTTTTTTATCGCTGAAAAATGATATTTTTAAC
>NW_017100630.1:65444-67011 GCF_001263275.1 Habropoda laboriosa
TTATCAGTTAATATAGGCAAAATTTGATGTTTCTATTATTTTAAGTGTTAATGTAACTAAATCAACCTATTAATTTTTATTCAAAACACGAAATCTTGATAATTATACATTATAAATATTTCTTACCTCACATAAATTTTTCATACTATTATACATTATGTTATATTGTACGTTATAATATCGACGTATATAAGAATTACTAATTTAATGAAATACACAAAATGCAATTAAATAGAAATACTCATGTTGCAACTACGTATATTTTGATTAAATTTTAAATCAAAATGGACAATAATATAAATCATTTTTATTTATCAATACAGCGCAAATGCGCACGCATATAGCATGTATCGATATATCAGATAAAGTATGACGCATAAAATGATCCACAAGAAACAGATCATGTCACTTTAATAAACTTCTGTCAACTACTAAATTCCTATTGAAATCTAAATTTTAATCATTGTTACATTTGCATTATACTAGCAGTATCCATAAGAATCTATATCGATATTTATATCAACATTTAGGTTATATGTACTTAGGTTAGTATGATATTACTGTGAAACTAAAGCACTTCATATTACAAATTTTTTTCTAATTTATGGGTCAATTTACATAATGAAAAAAAATTATAACAACAGATTATAATTTGTATAGAGTCTTTATAACATAAAAAGTAAAAAACAAAATAAGAGCATATGGAGGTATCCGAATATAACTTCTTAATCTACACTGTACTTTCAGTATGGTCTCATGATCAGAACACTGTAATTTATGCTTATGATGTAAAACAATAATTTATGGTTTCTTGTGAATTAAGACGAGCATAAAGCAAAAACTAATTAAATACGTGGAAAATCTTTGAAAAAGGCATATGTAAAACCTACATTAAAAGATCCAAAAATTCATTGAAGGAAAAATTACTAAAAGAAAAACAACGATTACTCACAACGAAGAGTAGATTAAAGACGAACATCAAATATTTGACACATCGTGAACCAATAGATAACTTCATGGTGTTAACTAACTCTATTTTTTCACTCACAATTAAACAAGATATTATTTGTTGACCGGACAAACTAAAAAGTTACTACCACGTTAGATTTTTCCTGTTTTCCTAACGTTAAAAAAAGCGTACAAACCGGCCAAGAACATTGCAACGACAATTCATCGCTTTTAGTTAGTTACCGCGTGGCTACATGTCCAAGCGCATGCGTGATTGTCTTGCAATACTCTCAACCAAGGTTACAAAACTTCAAATGTTACCAACCGCAAATTATTCTTACGTTTATTTTTTAAAATTATCGTTAATTACTTCTTGTCACTTATTTTGATTGAAAACCCCTTTTAAATAGAACTACAATTATTTAATTTTAGGTAGTACTTAAAAACTCATAAAATCAGGATTAGCACTACTGGTTCAAGAAAATCATCACATTATATAGTTACATCTTCATTTTGCTACGCATATATTTACATCATTTGAATTCAAATCTTACTGAAATCTTAAATGTCAATTTTTTAACATTTACATCTTACATCTAAATAAGTATATTATTAAACA
>NW_017100630.1:68528-68951 GCF_001263275.1 Habropoda laboriosa
CTTCATTGCATAACTAAAGCAAATTTATATACAACATAAGATATATAAACACTGTAATAATGCAAAAAGTATTACAATATCAAAATAATACAAAACTTAGTAATATTTTATAATATGACAGTAGTAATTAAACTAACTATGTTTAATTATTAAGGCAAACAGTAAGTATTAAAATATGTAATAATTCTATTCAAAATATCTTAAAATTTTTTATGTTTCCATATTATGTATTGAAGATGCTCAATTTATTAAGAATATAACAAGTTATAACCAAATTAAGTTACTTAATTTCTACAAAATAATATTTCCTTGGATAATTATTTATGTACAGTGTACCATTTTACTTATAACAATAAAAATATAGAATCGATATTAAGATTGTTAAAAAAGTTCATTCAATTTTATAAGAGACAATATTTGCCA
>NW_017100630.1:69306-71277 GCF_001263275.1 Habropoda laboriosa
AAAGTATTCTTCAAAGCTGAAATTTTCCTATAATAATTGTTTAATTAAATAGAATATGTTGTACTATAGTTTTTATTCTTTTGTTTATTTCATATTATAACAATTAAAAACATAAAACGCTAAAATTACATTTTATACAGTATATACATAAATGACAATCAAGTTTTACGAGTAATGAAATAAAAATGAAATGATCAATAGTAAAATTACACCGTTACTCGCCATAATGTAACCGTAAAGTGCAGAATCGTTGAATGTAGTTGCACTGTGTTCACACAGGGCCGTCTTATTACTTTTCCAATAACAAGTATTACTTAATGAATTACTATAAAAAAAATACTATACGAAGGTTGTTTTTTTTTTGGTATATTTGTTGAATCAATATTTAAAATTTTTTGCATTTTAATTAAAAAAAATTTCTTTTCTTCACTTTCTTCTACCACAATCTAATGTTGTTTTCATGTAAAATCTTTCTTTACCTAATGTAGAATAAAAATTTGATAAAAAAAGTTTAAATATTAAGTATTAATACTGTTAATACTTACTAAAAGAAGAATAATATAGGATCGAAAAAAATCGTATTCGAAACGAAACTTTACATTTAGAAGATGTCTTAGTTAATTAGATTTCTAAGAAAACCACTTGTAATAATTTGAATGTTATATTTATACATTTTCATTTTTAATAGAACCATGAAATTTGTTTATATGACACTTCCTTATCTATATGCAAAGTTTAAAATTGTAAATTTTAATTTTATTCAATTTATTTCGTTCTGTTTTGTAAATATTCGATTTCACATTTAATTATGGGGTTATACATATTGGAAATAGTATAAATTGAATAAAATAAGTTATTATTACACATAGAATTGGAATTATATACACTAAGCAATATATGATGCTATGTACATAGATATGTATGTATTTAGCAAATATCGTAATTATGTTGAAAATATTTAAAAAAATAAAATTATGAACCCATGGTTCTTTAACAACTGCAGTCGGTTCTGGCAATGAGTCATTTACCGGGAAGGTGCGCACGCATCCAAGTCAGCCAGGGTAGACTGATGAAAATACGACTATTCCTTGCTGAACTGTTGAAATGTGTACAACTTATGCGTAATTTCAAAACAATTCTATAAACAACGCACATAGCCCTCCTTTTGTTTGCTTGCACTAAAATTAACGATTTTTATAATCTATCTTGTTCTTTTTGAAATCAGTGAATAGTGAGTGTAAAAATGGTGTCCGGCGGAATGACTTGCGTCAAATACATGACGTTTATCTTTAACTTAATATTCGCAGTAAGTACTCCATGTTGTATTCGTTAGTTGTATTCCTTACCCTAAGCTTCAATTGTCTGTTATGTTACTCTTCTAATATTTAACAAGAATACTTTAATTATAATTTCAAACAAATTGGAAATCAAGAAATAAACAAAACACTTCTAATTTTATAAAAAACCTGATTACCTGTTATATTCGAACAATTTAGAATAATTATGTGTGGTATTCACAATCGCTGTACAACAAATAATTCATTGGGTTATTTAGTTCTGTCATTATCATTACAAATATTTTTGAAAATAATATGATAAATCTTTTTTAACCTATATTTTAATTAATGTAATGATATTTATCTATATTAAGATGTCGATGAATCTAAAAGAATTTCTATTTGAAATTAAAATCAAATGTAATAGTTTTTCTATTTGCTTTATTATTAAAACTGTTAAATTAGAGCTATTAAATAATCATTACTAAATGTGGGTTATGTGAATTAGGCTTGTTTTGCATGTGTATTTTGCATGTGTATTTATGCTCTCATGAATTACTTTGATATGTGTGTGTAATTGTCCATACCTCGTAAATTATTGCGAGCGCGTAAAATAGATTTCTTCCTTTACAAACCTACGAAATGAATAATTTTATGCACTTATGTGTATATATAATTATAAAATGTATGCAAG
>NW_017100630.1:71304-74573 GCF_001263275.1 Habropoda laboriosa
CTTAATTACTAATTCATTGTTAACTTAGAACAAATTGTGATTTCTAAAATATAATTGTTGTATAATTTTTTTTTTCAAATATTAGTTATGTAGCTGAAATAAATAGGTTTTCATTTCTATTTATTGCTTTGTTATATTAAGATTAAGATTATTATGAATTATTTGAAAATTGTAAAGTAAATAAATAGATATTGTCATATATATAGACATATGTACTAATTAAATTCCAGTATCCTCTGAATTTTATGATGTACAGGGTGATTCGCCTAGATTAATGTTCTGAAATTACTGATAAACTATTCAATGTATGAAATAGTGTACAAAGCAAAATTGCAGGTTTTCAAAGAAGTCATAAGTTATAATTTTTTTTTTTCTACATTGTTTATACATATATGAGGTTTCAAAGATCACCATGATTTTTGTAAATGGAACACCCTGTATTTCTTTGTGGAAAAGCTGAGTAAATAAGTATTAAAGTGTAATATGTCTAAAATGAGTATTTATTGAGATACAATAGAAGTTCTATTTTATTGGAATTGAATGCACAAAAAATATGCAGAATCATATTTTTCTCTCTGTAAATTTATTTTCAATAGAATAGAACTTCTATTATAAATATCTCAATAAATACTCATTTTAGATATATTACACCCTAATATTTATTTACTCAGCTTTTAATGCTCTTTTAATTTCTGTAAAGAAATATAGGGTAATCTGTTTAAAAAAAACATGGTGACCTTCAAGATTTGATGTATAAACAATGTAGAAAAAAAAATAATTATTCTAACATATGTCACTCTTAAAATTATGCAACTGTTGCTTCATACACTATTTCATACAGCGAATAGTTTTAGTAATTTCAGGTCATCAAATTAGATGAATCATCCTGTATGCATACATCTGTCATTGTCACTATTATTGCTTGAAAAAATTACATACCCTAAGAAATTATATGATTTTAATTTTATGTATGAATAGTTGATATCATGTACAATTGCCAATTCTATTGTTAAATTTTTTTGTTTACAGATCACAGGAATTGTCTTTATTGCAGTTGGTACTGTAATCCTTGTAGTTTACGGTGGCTACAATAATTTTATGGACAATTGGTTTTTTGCGGCACCAATATTGATGATTGTAGTAGGTGGCATTGTGTTTATTGTATCATTCTTTGGATGTTGTGGTGCTATCAAAGAAAACCATTGCATGATAATAACGGTAATAATCAATTTTTTAAACCTAAAATCACCTTTTATATGGTTATAACAATTATAGAAAGTTCAAATTAAATTTAAAATTTATGATATATCAACTTATTATTTTAATCAAAAAATATTTTCATATAAAAAATAATTACACTTTCTTTTTTCTTATATTTTGGCTATGTAGTTTTCTGTATTACTCCTTTTAATCTTTGCACTCGAACTTGGTGCTGGTATTGCTGGATACATGATGAGAGGAGAAGTCCATGCAATGGTAGAAAATCGATTAAATAGTACTATGGAAAAGTATTCAACGAATGATGATATACGCCGATCCTGGGATATTATGCAGCATGATGTAAGTATACATAATAATATCCTTTTATTAAAAATGTTTGCAATACAAAAAGAATGTGATTTTTGCAGGACTTACTTTATAATATCTTATAAATAATATTGTGACAATATATTCATATTTCCATAATATTTAAGTATAGCATGACTATATATAATATTTTCTGAGTAAAAAAAATTAATTTTAGTAGCTTAAAAGATTTTCTAGTGTACATACAAAGAGAACTCTCTAAGTGCACCATTCACTTATTAATAAAACATTACCAAAATATAGAATTTATCAGACTAAGTACAATACATCTGTCCCCCATTTTGGGGGCAGATAATTAATTGTTTACGAAATATTAACAATTAAACTCAATTATTCTTTACATACTGAAGTATATATTAAAATTCCAAAATTTTAATATAATTAAAAGACACTATTAATAAGGGTACTATAAAAAACTTTGTGTAATTATATGTATAAAAAGGAAGAACGAAAAATCTGGAATACCATAATTGGAAATCACAACCCTTAGATTTGCACATAGGTACCTAACCATGGAGCTAACAGCTTATATGTATAGACATTGTATATTTTAGAATATTAGGCATAATGACTTTAATTGTTAATATCTCGTAAAAAATTAGCTGTTTTCCCCCAAAATGGGGAACAGATATATTTAGTCTGACAAATTCTACAAGTTGACAAAGTTTCATTAATAAATAAATGGTGCATTTAAGGAATTCTTCTTATTAGAATATTTCTTAATAAGTACTAAAAAATATTTGAATAAAATTTTAGTTCAATTCACTGTAACGATATTAACACGTTGAATGCTGGACCAATTCTACGTAACTTGTCCACGGTGTGCCGAAAAGAATTTTTTATTCTAATACAACACATTGCAATATGCATAAATAATATGTCAATAGTTAGAAATAAAACTATTTAAATATGTTATGTGATGCATTAGGTGAAAATTTTACAAATACTACCATTTATTCAAATTAAATGCTTTTACTAATTTTGAGACCGCCGGTCACCGATGACCCCCACGGCATTCAACGTGTTAATAATAAATTATAGACTTATGTAAATTTAATTTCAACAAATGTACATATTTAGAGCAAATTTTAAAATTTCAGTTACAATGTTGCGGAATGCATAGTGCATCTGATTGGACTCATATTGGATTCCCAGAAAATACTGTACCAGTTTCTTGCTGTAAAGAAGTACCAGAAGGAAGTACATGTGACACAAATTCAGTTCATATATATACAAGTGATTGTATGAGTAATCTTCAAGCTGCTATTGAACGTAATGCTTTG
This sequence comes from Habropoda laboriosa, assembly GCF_001263275.1. Classification (NCBI taxonomy): domain Eukaryota; kingdom Metazoa; phylum Arthropoda; class Insecta; order Hymenoptera; family Apidae; genus Habropoda; species Habropoda laboriosa. The sequence continues at coordinate 74,175 of NW_017100630.1, forward strand.
ATTTTGGGAGGGGTAGGCATTGGCATTGCTATTGTTCAGGTAATTTTTAATACTTATTTATTTCCGTTTATAATATTGTCTTACTATTTAACAAAAATTAAGTATTCAACAATAATCAATATAGTAATCATTAAATCACTTTAAATTTACCATTTTTCTTATAAGGAAATTAAATAAATATCATATTATCAATATGATTAATAAGATACATTAATAATGATATTGTCAATAATAATGAATGTTATAATGTCTTAAAGTACATTTCATAAATAAAGTACTTATAACAAAGATATAAGTAATAGAAAATTACAATTGCATATAGTGAGGTGTGAAATGAAATTAATTTCTTGATAAAAATATCATTTCATGTTTTCTTTATTTTTGAAATTTAATATTAAC
>NW_017100630.1:74676-79186 GCF_001263275.1 Habropoda laboriosa
ATATATTTAATGTTGAATAAATTTTTTAATTAACCGTAATTAATGGTAATATGGTATAATCAAATGTATAAATTCAAATGTCATAATAAAATTTTTTTATTTCAGTTAATTGGAATAATCTTTGCATGCTGTTTGGCACGTTCAGTTCGGCGCGAGTATGAGACTGTGTAAGCAGACAGATACCTACAATTTTAATGTCTAAAAATTGCACTCAGACTATAAAATATGCTCGTTTTCTTTCACTCTTACACATTCATATATCAATTCTTCTTATGTTTTTCTAAATAATAGAGTATTGCACAAATTGCACATTATATATCTTTTTAATTATGCTGCACAAAACAACATATAGAAATTTTCTTCTATACAAAATGATTAATACTGTTATTAGTGGTAATGTTGTTTTATACCACATATATATGTGTAAATAACCACTTGTAATTTCGTTATTATCACAATTACTAATACTGCTATTGTTACTGCTGCTGCTACTATTATTGTCGTAATTTTTATAATTATAATAATTATTGAATTTAATAATGGTGGTAGTGGGAGTAGTATTACAATCATAACTCTGAATTTTGTACGAATTAGTTCGTTTTTAAAATCACAATTTTGATACCAAGTGAAGCAAGTATTTTTGTGCAAAATCGTATCTTATGACTGTTTCTTTAAGACTGATCAATTTTATTATATGTTAATAACGAGCAATTTTTGTACTTTGTTTACAAACTGCACGTGAAGATTTAAGAAATATAAACCAAAAAGTATATATTTACGTTAAGACTTCAATGTTAGATACACAAATATTAACACTTTTTTTATTATACCTTATTTATAGTTTCTTTGTGGAAAATAATCATAAATAGCAAAGTATGTTACTTCTTTTCTTATTTGATCTTCAACACAAAATTACTGTAATTGTTAAAAGTATTAAGCTTTCAATGTTAAATAGTTTTAGTTTCTTAATAGTTCTAAAAAAAAATACCAAACAAAGGTAAATTAAATAAGAACGATATAATCTTTAATTAAAAGATTACTTTCAAATAAATAAATATATTGAAATGGCAAAATCATCAAATGAGGTAAAAATGGCTAATTTATATGTACTATAATTTGTACTATGTTTCTAATTATTACTTTGATTAATTTTTATTGATTCATATATTATTTTCACTTTTCAATTTAATGCTTATGCCATTATCTCTTTCATTCGTTCAAACCGTTTTATTTAGAAATAGATAAATTACTGCTGCAAGAAAACGATTTAAGAGAATCTCTATTTATGTAAAAAATAAAAAAGCGTTCTATTGTTCATATAAAGTTTACACGATGTTGGTACAATGAATTACAGTTACAATCAGTTCATTTAACGATAGAACTATACGATTACACAGTTCTATATTGAAAAAGTTTGAAGACAATTAAGAATCTTAAATGGAACAATATGTCTTCTGCACTGATATAAATTCAATACTGTTAATAAACAACCGTGTTTAATTACTACTGATGCTGTATGATTCTTTAAACACTTAATTATTATACCTACGCTTTCCATAATCTGAATATTACAATAAATTAAAATATTCAAATAGTAGAATGAAAAAGTTAGTTTCTGCTAAAAAATGTATTCCGTATAAATAATTGTATGGTTTTATAACAAATATTGAAAACAATACAAGGTTTTCTGTAAGAAAATTAACAAACTCTTCTAGTATATTTAACAAATTATTCAAAGCTGAAAAGATTATGATAACACTATAGGTTTATTTTCCTTTGTTATACAATATTGCTGTACATTATTAGAAAAGCAGTTTTTTTTACTTTTCGAATACTGTTTGTTTTATTTGTTTATTTATTTTTACCTCATCTATTTATTTTTTTACTTACATTATACAAGTACTGTTCAAGCTAATGAATTTCCATTCATAAATGTAATTGTTATGTATATAGCATTGTTTATCTTGATGTTATATAACAGCATATGATTCATAATGGATAATTATGGGAAACTTGCAAAATAATATTTTTACGCATTTAGAAGATTTTTTTCCCGTAATGAGAAAAAGGCGTGACCAACAAGTTATTACTACAGTATAGTGAAAAAATAGTTTTCTTAACCCTGCTACGGTCTTTGGGTCTTTTCCGACTCATCACGTTCTTATTTCTTTAAGAATTTCTGTTGTTATCAAACAAATGTAATGAAATTGTTATTAAGTTTCTGTTCTTTTAACATTATACCAAAAGTTTATTGTGTGAGCTCATATGGCGTGTTGGTAACAAAAATTGTTACACATTAGGTCTTTGAGTCCTTTTTATCCTAACGTAAACGAGGCATTATCAAAAGACAAAAATCAATCTTGGTCAAGTTTCATAAAACAGTGGATGATGGTAAACTCGAAAGAAAAGATAATTAGCATAAAATGACTAGAATATTTCTATTAATGCCAAAAAAATGTATTATTGTAAGATAGAATCGGAATTCTGGTACGACGCATACATTTTCTTTCGTCGCTGTAGAGATACAATGTGAGACTTTCTGGAACAGTACATACATGTATTTCTTTCCATTCATGTATTTCTATTTCATCAGTAATGTCTTTCATAGCGATAGCAACGAAAAAGATACTGGAAAATATTACTAATTTGAGAGAACCTGTTGCGTCGATATCAGGCTGCATATGGTTTGGGCCCTATAAAAAGATGTAGATACCATTTTTGTAATAAAACTGATAATAAAAGCACATTAAGGTATCAAAAATGTTCAAAATTTATATCTAAAAGGCATGGTTACTAAATCTGTAAAAGATATAATAACATATTTCTATATTTCCTTGGTATTGTTTATTGGTTAAAAATCCGAATTACGCATATTCGTGCCATTTTCGACATAAAGACCTTAAGTGTATAGTTGAATTGAGGACCATAGCAGGATTAAGCAATCTTTTTCTCGATAGTTACATCAGAAGAAATTTGATAAAGGACCTATATACACACTAGCCAAATTTTAATCCTCTGGATTTTTTCTATGACTATATAAAATTTAGTCCATAGAAAAATTATATGCAATACTCTATTTTAAGTAGACTCATAATTTGACTCAGAATGACTTGTTAAGTATACTGGAAAAGTTTATCGATTTACCTGTTTCGGTGTTTACACTTAAGTATTGACATTGCAGCAACATTCAAATGTCTTTTTCAGTCTATACCTTGTCTAAAATTATGTAATTTTTAACAAATTTTGTTATAATTTTGATATTAATAAAAATAATGTTTAAAATAAGTAAAAAAAAAACATCTAAATTTAAATGTAACCTAAATTAGCATCTTTAATATTATCAATGAAATGTATTATAATATTATCGCAATTTGTAATATAATATTAAAGATTCTAAATATTGTTAAAATTCTTTATTTTGGAAAGCGTAAATTGTGCACCTTCTTGCTTTATCACATAAGGCATTCAATGTAATCTCTTAGAATCTACGTGTTGTCGCAGGCAACTTAATTAATTTCTACTTCCAGCGAGACTGCAGCGCATTGATTCGACACCCATTAGGAGGCATTTTAACTAAGTATTATTCGTCGTGCATTCATTAAGAGAATAATTCTAGAGTCGTCGCAAGACCATTTACTTAGAAACTGGCTAAAGATTAAGCAATATTCATCTGCAGTCTAGCTTAAGATGAAAGCAAACTATTGGAGAATATAATTCAATATACTGCCATTATCTGCCAAATGATTGAAACAAATCTCTCTTTCTTAGACTGCACTGTATGTGGAATTAAAGTTTATGGCATAAGAATGTTTTAAAAAGGAGCTTGGGAAATTATTATATATTTGGCTCAATGCATGTTGCAGAAAAATGTACTTGTAGCATCTTGATTTGTTAGAAAGAAAATTGTCTCAAATTTTAACTTTAATTTTATGCAACATTTTTAAATTAATTTTACTTATTTAAATATTGTAAAATTTTGTAATATATTATACTTAACTTTTTATAAGGATTTTTAAAACTATATCAAAGTAAGTATTATTAATGTTACTTAAGATCATTTCGAAAAGTAATAACTTATTTGTATACTAACATTCTAATATCTAAAAATAACCACTTTTAGACAAAAAATCAGTCAGAGTTTCATAAAATAACATGAAATTGGTAAAAAAGAATAGAATTCTGCTTTAGAAATTGAATACTAAATCAATTAAACTTTTATAATAACTGTAATTTTGAAATATTATAAGTATTTTTAGCCAGCTCCAATACTTAAGAAATTAATATAAAGTTTATGTCTTATGAAATAGGTTTTATTTTTACTAGTGAACTTATCAACAAAAAGAAAATTACGATGAAGTATATTACAATATTTTTGAGTAGCTTTACAAAAAGTAATTTTAATATCCATACTCTTTTATATGATTATAATTCGTATGAATATAATATTGACAAAGAGAAAATGATTATTGCTATTTGTAAAATTATTAAAAATTCAGAAATAGAATTATGT
>NW_017100630.1:79765-80868 GCF_001263275.1 Habropoda laboriosa
AAAAAATAAGCGAGGTTTCAATTATTTAAAAATAATGAAAAATCACGAAAAAAGAGAATATTTCTTAATAAGAAATATTGAAACATTAAAGTGTGCCTAATTTTTTGCGATGTTTTTAAATCGGTAATCAATAGATTAGAATTAATAGAAAATTGAAATAATTATCAATTATTTCGATCAAAACTAAGCACTTAAAATGCTTGCTCCTGTAAGCTAATAATTCAGTATATAGTAATGACTTGCTGTTATTTGTTCTTTTTCACTTAAGATCATTTAGCTAATAATAATTTTCATTCTACACAGTCCTTGTGTTAAATTAATTTCAATGTACATGCATTCAATATTAAACAGTTAGATTTTCCTCATGATATACTAGATGTTACAATATTAATATTATTATAATTAATAAGAAATGTTCTCATTTAATGGTTATATTTGACCTATATTAATTTATATAATTTTGTAATAAAATTGTAATTCATGATGTGTGTAATGGAAACAAAACACGGCATTTGAATGTTGCTTTAGATGATTGGCTGACAAAAAGAAAAGACTGATAATAATGTAATAGAAACGAAAAACAAAATCAGTATTAAATGAGAAGTATATGATTGTGTTTTGTGACATTTAGTCGCTTATAATATTTTTCTACTTGAATTTTAATTAATCAATTAATATATTATTAACGTTCTTTAGGAGTCGACCACTTTAGCACGTCTTGTTCTTATAGCTTTTACCTACGTAAATAAAATATATTAAGTGATCATTGTGTTTGTTTACTCAATCCTAAAAAGCAGCAGTATTTTCATTCATTTGCATTATATTAATGTAATATTAATTCATAAACGAGAATTGCATTACTTGTAAGTATACTTTAATTATTTATGTTTCTTATACTCAATTTTTGTTCAAATGGACATGAATGTGTTAAGAAAAACTTTAAATAAATAAAATAACTTGAAAGTAACGAAGAAAATCAATGAAAATTCTATATGACCAGTTTTTTTTTTTTTATTTTGTTCTATTATTCACTTATACGATTAGCAGACTAACATTCATTAATCATATAGGATGCTCTCTTGTAGCGTCTTACAACTATTTGC
>NW_017100630.1:80878-85965 GCF_001263275.1 Habropoda laboriosa
TTGCTGAAAAAAAAAAAAAAATAGAAATAAATTTATGGGGAAGAATAGGACAGGAATCCGCTTAAACGATTTTTTTTGTCGCAATATTTCTTTTAAAACATTTTTTTCGAATGTTTGTTGATATATCTTTTACATTCTTTCAGATTACTTATTCCAGAAAAATTATGAAGTTATTTAAATTTAGAATAATTTGGAAATTATTAAAACACTGTTTCTCCTTGCTTTTCCAATTGATTCAAAGAATCGTTTAAACAATTTCCTTCACATAACTTCTGTGATGAAACACTCTTCGTTAAAAATGTTTTTACTTGTTTTTAACGTTTAATTACAAAAGAGCAAATACTACGTGCGATCTATATACAATTTCAGGGGTCCAAAAGATCTGTAGATTCATTTTATGGAGAATCTCAGAATATATGTACAAGAATCTCAACGACAGTAATTTCAATCAAATATAAAATGAAATTTGTATATGACAAAATCTGTACAATAATTAATTAAAACAGTAGATTTTCATTTATTTAGAAATTTTTCATTTTTAAAACTTCTACCATTGTTAACTTCATTTGCAATATAGAATGCTGTGAAATTAATAGTTGAACATTTTTTCGGTCAATTCATTTTTCCAAAATTAATAATAATCGGTACAAAGTTTTTTTAAATTTTACAATTTGGATAACTGATTTATTTTCAAGTCGTTTTTTTAATTAACTCATATCAAAAGAAGAAAACTAATTTTATGGGGTATCGTTTTAAATTATTGTTTCAATAATTTGTTAATACAATCGGTAACAGTTTGATGGAAACTATGAATTATGACTTGTTTACCGTTAATATATAGAAAATTATGTTTATTTACAGTTACAATGATTTAAATTTCATGGGCCCGATTAAAATATAGTTTTTTAAAGAATTTTGAATTTTTATAGTTGGATTTTATAAATTTAAATAAGTGCTATATTCAATTAACTACAACCATTTAAATTTAAATTAATTTCAATCAGATAATTCTACGTAACTCGGCTTCATAATTCGTATTTTTATCAAAACTTATGTAAAGAATCCTAAATTTTAAAGGGCCCCTTAAGATAACTACCAGCCTAATTACTTACAAATTGGATTATTCGTGTTGTTCATAATATTGCCTAACCTACCAATATTATTGGTACTGTCGATGAACGTACCACTTTAAATACTATTTCGTCGCGAATTTTTAAAACGAGGAGGTGAACAAAACGAACAGAAGGCAAAAAAAAAAGAATAAAAAGCCCTCATTTTCATCCTTTCACTCTTATATTAAACTATTCAAAAAATTTTAAAAATTATTAATAAGAATGCGTTAGTATAATTATGAATATGAACTCACACTTCTAATTCGTTTTTTATTCTGACAAATAAACTCCTATTTTTGGAAGACATTATACAATAATCTTTATCAAAGAAAACGTTCGGCAGTATAAGTTGTCTTGTAATATTTTCAGAGAAATTTAAAATGAATTTGTATGTTATAAAAATTGTTCTTTCTTAGACTGAATATGTTGATACTAGCCAGTAGTAAGTTGTTAATATTAAATATATTATTTGACAACAATTTATTGTTTAAAAAATGTGATGCTATTAAAAAGTTCTTAAGGAATTAATATAAGTTATAATTTATTATAAAACAATGCAATCTTTACGATCTTCCTTTTTCGAAGGTTTGTTTAATAGTCCAAAAGTTAATGTTTCTAATACAAAAAATTAAGACAAAAAAGTCTGCACTACATGTATGTTTTTATGATTATTGTTAGTCAAGTGCGACTACAAGAATACATTTTGCAAGATATAAACTTTGTCTCAAGAGTTACAGGATGAAAAAGAGAGTCTTAAGGTTGCACATGCACGCACATTCATTCATCTTAGGCACATTTACATACTCGATATAAAAGCACATCACAATGACCGTGTCGACGATCTTAAAGAGTCTTTCATTTAAAGCAAACCTTCGATAGATATACATATACATACGATAAATTTTCGAAGGTGCGGAGAGCCTAAATTGTGATTATTCGAACGATCATTTGTAATCACAAATTACATTTACTAGTAAATATAGCTTACACTTAAACAGAAATATAACACTTCATCAAGTTTCTTTCACAATATTTCTTCGAATAATCGAACATTTTTTCAAGTTCTGGATTATTAGTATATGGTAATTTTCTTTCTTTCATCTGTTTATATTCAAAGTTGAATAATAAAATAACATCAGTAAATAATTTAGTGATTATTAGGTAAATAAATTTTAACAATTTTCCATTAGTTTATACATAAATTATCGTTATTCTTTCTTCATGCCATTAAAGAAGATTAATAAATCATTAAAAAAAAACATGATATATAATTTTAGATGAAACATAACTTAGAGTATTAGTACCACTACATTAGAATAAATTTGAATGTATAAGAAATAATGTCCGATTAATGGAGAAAATGTAATTCTTTTGATTAATTTATTAAAAATAATTAATCAATCCGAATAATCAACATTTTAGTATAGTTAAACGGGCTCCCTTAAGTGGCCGTTCTTCGGTTTGAAGAAACGAGGAGGATAGCTTTTTTCAGAAAGTTATTCATGTAGCATAACGCTTAGTCCAAAGCCGTGCTATACGATCGTGCTCTTCTCTATTTTGTAGATACTGCGTTGCTATACTTCCAACTAAAGGATCCGCTAAAATATGTAACAACAAATTTATTAAATTTTCTATTTTATGTAATGCATCTATTTACTTAAAAAGATTTAAACATTATTTTATAATTAAAAATAATATTCTTAATATTAGGTCATCCCTTAAATTCGTGCCAAAAGCGAAAAATATTTTAATGAAAATCCAAGGAAATATTATAACGACGACATAATGATCTTACTAAAAGAAAAAAAGAAAAAGTTGTAGTATAAGAAGGCGCTTACGCTTTTGCTATCAAAATTTAAAGGTTCCTTGGTAATATTAATCTAAATTATACAATTCGACACGAACTTACCGGATGACCTAATATAAATATATAGATTGATTTTGTTCCTTTTGTTCTCAATTCAATTTAATTATTAAGTTATAAACTAAATTTTTGCGTTCGTTTTTTATTATACTTCTTGCTATGATTAACAAGCACGTTAAGTATTTTCTAGTAAATTATATGATTTTTATTATTGTTTACAATATTTTCCCATCTATGTACTGGACTCCTCATTCTTTAGTAAAAAAAAATTGTTAATAGATAAATTATTGTACAGAAAATTGCAGATATTTTTCATAAGAAAATTACAAACTTGAGATATAGATAATACAATGTTGTAAATAATGATACGAATCGTGTGATTAGTTAGAAAGTATACAATGTGTATAAAGAAAAAAGAATGCAACAATTTAGTTTAGAACCAAATATAATAGTTATGGATTTTATTGTACCTGGATTGCAGTCTGTTAAAAGAGAACAGATGGACAATAAAACCTTCGAAATAGTAAGGGCAGGCGACCAATTATCCTTTAATATATCCAAACAAATTACACCCTGACTATTGATGTTACAGTGATAGATGCGCGTTCGGAATGTAACCTAAAAACGTTATGTTAACGATTAATTATTTATTGATAATTTCATGCCTTGTGCTTTTTCAATATCACTTGTGAATCAACAGTGACCCACAATGGACTTTTTGTTTGCACCACATATTGGAATGAGTCCTGAAAAATAGGCAGTACGTCACTGTGAAATTACACATGGAGTTTTTAATTAAAATACGATCGCATAAAAAAGAAAAGGAAAAAAATATCATGCGGTATTCTTATATTCTCTTCTTAAGTTAAACTCATTACTGAAGAACATAAAATATTTTAAATATTTAGACTATTTTTCTTGTTTCTATGATTTTTGTTTATAATTTTGTCACCTTTTACTTTTGATAAATTATGATTGCAAATTATATATTAATAAGCAATTATTAAAACTTAAATTCACAATAATATTCATTATTTTCCAATCATGTTTAATAAACGTAAGTAATGAAAATTGTAATTCATTATTTTTAATGATAGTTTGTGCAATATTCCGCTACAAAATAAACAAAACAGAAAAAAAAAAAGGAAAATAGGAAAGATAATATATATAGAACAAAAAACTTTAGCTAAGATCCTATAGTGTAAACAGTATATGGTGTAAACATTATATTATGTCCCATGTAGCAGAGTTGTGTAATACAGTGTATATAAGGTAAAACGATTTATTACAAATTTTATATTGTAACTTCATTTTAAAAAGTATTCTTGTAAAATGTTACTATTATATTCCAATCCTATAACACATCCTAATACAAAGTCTGAGATAATTGATAGTATTTAATTATATTACTACATACCTTTGGAGGTTTAAAAGGATATTCCGGAGAAAAATGTATATCTAAGAAAAATACTCCTCCTTCATAAACTGAACCAGGAGGTCCAAGTATTGTTGATACCCATTCATATAAATTATCTCCTTTAGGTCCTGCACTATAAGATAAATAATAGAATTATATAAGTTAACTAATAGTTTAAAATGGATTTTAGGTGAAAATTAATAATTATACCATTAATTGAAACAACATTTTATATTACAAATAGAAACTAAAAGCATAACCATTGTTTTTGAAAATAAGAAATAAATATTAAAATGAAAAAGAAGAAAAAGGACTAAACCTGCAATTTGGTGGTGGGTCTAATGTGATTTCTGCCAATTCTTTTTGTATCCTGCGACAAGAAGATTAGTTTAAGCTCTTGTTAAGTGTCCATGGCAGAATCTTTTTAATTTTGGATGATGGATGTGCTACCTTTTGGCGGATGTTCCTAAAGCTTTAGACATCTTTGGATTTGGCTTCGCTTCCTTGCTCTCTGGCTTATTGTCTGCCAGTGATGAACCACGCCCCCGGCCAGTTCCACTGGAACCTGCGCCTGATGACATGGTTCTGAAATAATGTAATTATACTATAAAAAACATTTATCTTAAAAATACAAACAAGAAGATACTACTTATTCTTAAAAAGTTAAATTTAAATATTATATTTATCTATATTT
>NW_017100630.1:85980-88503 GCF_001263275.1 Habropoda laboriosa
ATAAATGATGGAACAAACCTCGTGTCCTGAACTAGGGATGTCGAGAACCTCTTAGGGCAAAACACAAGAAAGATGAATGCTCTTAGTATTAACGGTAATGTCCCCACACCAAAAATCAATGAATGATTAACAATTCTGTCCTAAAATTTAAGCAAAACATAGAAAAAATTTTAAGTAAAATTAATCTTTATAATATAACACTATAAATTGAATATATTTTTATGTAACATAATAAAACTAATAAGCAAATGTATACATTATGCAAGGATTAAGTAAACATTTAAATTCATACATATACATTTATGTATGAAGTTATAAAAAATTACTAACATTTTTAAACTATACTTTAAAAATTCTACATTATATTATGAGGTTACATATTTTATTGTCAAATTTTCATTGATAGAATGTAAATTAAATTATAAATAGTGATTTGTGTAAATAATACTTTATTACATAAAATCAAAATAAAATAGATCCAATACATAAACGAAATTTGTTTAATATATATCTGAATTGAGCTCTATCCAAACATTGTATGAGCAATTAAGTAAATTCAACAAAAAGAAACTGGCAAAACAGTTCTGTTAATTGAAATCATATTTAACAAAACTGTAAATAAAAAAAAACGTCAATTAAATTTTTAATTTCAATAGTGTGAATAAAATATGGAATCATACATTTTACACAAAAATCTGGAAAATACATTGTCAAAAAACGAAACTATACACAAATACATGATTCTTTATAGAATAAGTGAAACGATATTTATTCATTTTCACTCGTAACTAATTTACCTATTTATAAGATTCTTGAAACATATTACCTCTACTGAACAAAAGTACTCGGTAATTAAATAAAATGATTGAACAATAATTATCAATCATTTTTATTTTAAAAAGAGGATCATAGAACCATTCATGATTCAGAGGAAGAGGTGTGTTACCTCGTTGGTAGAAAGGATAGCCTCTCAATCGTTTGAGGATGAACTTTAGGAGCGAAGATCGAACCTATGTAAATCCTAAATAAACCGGCCGAATCTCTTGTAGGACGTAGTGTTGGAAGCGAATGTGCTTCTCAGGTGCTGCTGTGCAGGCTGGCGGGCTTCATCGTCGCTCTCATGTCCCGAAGTCACGATCGCGGCGTCTCTTTTCCCTCGGCGAGCGCCGAAACGTGCGCATCTCTGCGTCGCCGGATGTTGACTCTATCGCCGCCGCGGCGGACGTCGGTAGCCGACGCTCCTAGATGGATGCACTGTCTGCATGATTATTTAGGAATATGCAATACCAATTATTCGCAATAAATTCCCTACATTACTTTCAACTTTTATTTATTAAGTTAGGTTATGTTAAAGTACGTAAGACTGAATCTTTTATTGCTAAAATTATATTTTACATATATTATTTGATATATAAAACGTATGTATACAAATAGGTATACAGATTGCTTGATATACTTGTTAAGTTATAAAAATTTCGTTTACAGTTACATTTTCTGCGTAAACTTTTACATAATTTTACGCCAAAGTTCAAATTCAAAATAAAAGATAATCGATATATCGGAAACTGAGTGAATTTAAAAGTTAAAATACTTATTTTGGAATTTGGATTGTGGATTGTTGGATTTTGATTGTGTTATTTTATTATAATAATTACTATACTACTGTGAGATTGAAATTTGAATATATATATATATATGTACTTGTTTTTCATGATATACTTTGATTTGCTGTCAATATTTTTAGGAAGAAGTAAAGAATAAAAAAAAAATACGTTAGTTTTGGTGAACTTTAGTCGTATGAGATATCTTCTGATTATAAGTATTGATACTTGTTGAATATCTTCTCAGTTCGTTCGATTGGACATATATAAACGAATAAATAATACGTGTGTATAGTTCCATAAGTGATTGTATAAATTTCATTTTAATATTAAAAACATGCAAAAATCTGTGTTTTTAATCTTCTTTCTCCTATATAACTGCATTGCTGGTAAGTTATAATTTGAACGATAATCGAACTTGCGTATTACTAATAGTATATTTCAATAAAATGGTAATATAATTGTAAAGAATCTTAAATACTTTTGTAACATTTGGTGCTTTAAAAAATTTCAAAACTAGCATTTTTTACAATAATTTCTGCTACTGCTACATCTGTTGTTAGCTAAATTCAAAGGTTTATGCGAAACGACCATCAAATGATCTTGAATATCATATGACCTTTATATTTTTCCTATTTTTTACACGATTCTCTATTTTTTTTATGGAAATATAAAAGGATTACAACATGTCAGAATTTTAACAATTTTCAACAAATTATAACTATTAAATCACTATTTTCTAACTGATTCAAGTTTTCTAGCTTCTAGACTTGTGGTAAACTTTTTAACAATTAAGCTGATAATAAAGTTATGTGGCAATCAGGTTCATTAAAACAATTATCATTTTAATAATTAAAACCATTATTCAAAGATTACATTGTGATAGATTGTTAAATTCACATTAATGCCAAAAACATCGATT
>NW_017100630.1:88617-95087 GCF_001263275.1 Habropoda laboriosa
ATTTTTATTACAGTTAACAACACAATGGACACTTTATAGATTCTGTAGAAGAAAATTAAATCGCATAATTTTTTAAGAAGAAATTTATTTTATATATTGATCTATTTTAAATCAATTTTAAATATATAGATTTCATCCATATTTTTAGTTAAATTCTTGTTAGTAATGAAGGTCACATTTGTATTTTGTAGATGAAAACGAAAATTGTCCTAAAATTATCAAACGGAGCCAATGGACTATTACGGGAGCAAAAAGTGTGAATTACTTGATTGTCCCTCTTCCTTATGTCGTAATTCATCATACAGTTACTGCAACCTGTGCTACTAGGACAACATGTATTTCTATAGCCGAAAGTATTCGATCTTATCATATGGATACCAACGGATGGCATGATATCGGATACTCTTAAGTATCTTTTAAACCTTATTACGTTAAATATACCGTCGATTAATACATTTTTGTAGAAACATTAATTTAATGTGGTATTTTGATAATCTTTAGAATATCGAAAGGTAGATATCATTAAGAATAGCTATTTCAAATTTTTTACCTTTTTACGTATATTTAAATAAAAGGCATATAAAGAGTGTTTCAACAGAACTAGAACATATTTCCTTTATTTCTGATGATACACGAAAATGTGTAGGATTTAATTAAATTTATTAAAAATAATTTCATTAAATTAAACTAAAATTAAATGTATGAAAAGAAAGTAATGACAGGTAGTAGTGTTCAATGCATAACAATTTCTTATGCATTTTTACATCGCAAAATTATCGGCACACATAATATATTGTACGAAAACATTTAACATTTGCTCTGTGACTTGTATGAGGTAAGCTGCCGGCTATGTATAGTTAGTTTCGAGCATCATTGTACCCCCCGTGTCTTGACGTACCCTACATTCGTTGGTGTAGGGAGGTTTGCTTGACCACGGGGATATTTTAAAATGTTAATAACTAATAAACGTAGCCTCAAATGCAATTCTGCTATTCTTGATTTGCGTCTTATTTTAACTTGTAGAATCACTCGTTAAGTTTTCTTGCTGAAAGAAAATACCGAACTGCAACTATTGCCGAAGACCCTTGGATTTTATGTTCTGCGTGTGCGCACTTACATTTTATATCCTCTTGAATTTTTCGAAGTTCTGTCTGTTATTTCCGAAATATGCCTTCCATATTAAGGAAAGTGTAAGAAAGAAAAATTAATTTTATTTTCAAATCGTAAACCAAGATCCAAACTCTCTTAAACATATCAAAACTTATCTGCAGTGTTTTACTTGTAAACACATTTAAGTGTACCTACTTTTGTCTTTCATTACTTTGTTCTTTATTTTCTGATTTTGTTACTGTATTTAGAAATTTTTCATTCAATTATATCAAAATATCAAAAATTATAATCATGTGAATCGACTAATCTCTCTTTTGTGTTTCTTATTTAATATTTTTATTTAATAGATTTTTAATTGGAGGAGATGGAAATGTATATGAAGGTTGTGGCTGGGAACGAGAAGGAGCCCCTGCATACGGATATAATAAAAAATCTGTGGGAATTGCTTTTATCGGAAATTTTCAAGGTATTTCGTATCACACTTAAATGACATCCGTCTAATTTCCTTCACGTTTTATCACACATCTTTTTTGCTTAACAATTGTATTTCTAATTCAAATTAATTTATTTTAAATTTAACGATTTTTCATGCAGAACAAGCTGCTAGTGATAAAATGCTGGATGCTGCACATAAATTAATTCTCTGTGGCAAATCGCAAGGAATACTTAGAGAAAATGTTCGTGTAATTGGTGCTAAACAAGTGGGAAACACTGCAAGTCCTGGATTCGAGCTTTATAGTCAGATTCAAGATTGGCCTGAATGGGTTTCTCAACCATAGACATACTATAATCTGTATGATTTTATATATTACTTATTAGTATGTGCATTATACAGTCTGGTAAACGTCAATTTAGACAATACACTTAAGTTGTATACATTTAATTGTATTTGTCTTGAGTACTTAATATATTGTTGAGAAAAGTAAAATATCTTTTCTTCTTTTTGAGGAATGTTTCATTAACTAATAGAGTGTTCACATATGAAAATTCATCATTATCTGAAAAGAGAGAGCCCTCAAGTGTAAATCTCCGATTTTTGTGAAACTTTAATACCGAAAAGAATCGTTCCACACTCGTTTGCGTTGATGAAACTGATAGAACTACCTGCGCCAATTTCTATAAATCTTTTATAAATCTATTTCTTGTCACTTTATTCTTCGTTGTATTCTAATAAGCTGAAATATATGAAGAATTTTTTTAGCGGAGATATTCGTCGATTTTACTTCTTTCAATGTTGATTCTGTGACGCACTTCTTAGTGATTTATGCATCTTTCTGCATCCTTCAATAATCCTTCAAACTTGTATTTCTTTGAGATGCAGGACACCTATTCACTTATAGTATTATTATTTGCACTGGATACATGATCTTGGTATATTTCGCATTCTGCTGTATGTATTTAGAAACTAATTTCTAGCTACATAAATCATTCGTTCTATTAATATGATATTATATCGGAGATCGATAATGAAACTACTTCATTTGAAGTAGCTTCGTTTCTTTGTTTCCCATATTGTTTACCACAATAAGTTTACTACTTGTGGGCGGCTTCAATAATAGAATCAGTTTGTTTTGTTGCAGTATAAGCAGGTCTTAAAATACAAATCAATACAGAAATTTTGTCTCACGTTTTTTCTAATAATTTTAAATCTCCGTCGTCGGCTCTGTTCGAAAATTTATTCTTCGTTGACTTTCCACTATTTCTGAGATCTTTTCTTTTCTTAATCATAAATGATTAGTTGAGTGGAACATATCCGATTATCATAATTGTAAAATCTGTTTCCTTTACAAATTCGGAAATAACTAACATTTGTACATATTTTCAACATGTGTGTTTTCTGGATCTATTCAAGTTTAGAGCAATTTTAATTCTGCCCTTGTATCTGTACTGCCTTCGTAATTATTACAGTCGTCTTCTTCACTTAAAACCATTACTGTCTTCAGCACATACAATATGTAGCTGTGTCGATCCATGATTGTTTCACCAAATCCGCACTAGTTTGTAATTGTACCTATTAAACATTCAGCAGTCTGACTTTCAAATAATTACGATAACACCTAATGTTCGAGTGCGTTGTTCATCACTCTTTGAAAACTGAATATTAATACCAAGAAAGGAACGTCGCAGTTTTCACCTTCAACGATATTATTTTTCCTTGTGCAGGACGCACTTTGTGCGTATTAATTATTATTTTTTGAGGAATTACATCGTCATTCATCAAGGAAATACACTGCTGCGAATACGACATGAATAACTACTCTTACTATGAATTATAATACTTAATACACGCAGATACTAATGAAATCGAATTTTGGTATTTGTATTCCTGATTGTTCAATACAGTTATGTAAATCGGGAGTCTAATCAGTTTGCGACCGTTTACTATCATCGGAAGAACTATTTTCACCATCACTTGAATCAGTACTTACTGGTCATTGTAGATTTCTCAATCGTTTCATTACTGTATCACTTTCACTATTTGACTCTTCACCATTGTTATTCAATAATGAATCGATATCACTATCTACATCTGACAAAAGATCTACATTTTTCATGATATTTAGTGTTGAAGGATGGAAACTAGCTGATTCACGTTATTGATAAAAAGACAATGAAATGCTATTTCGAATTAAATAAACTAATTGTAAGATATGGAAGGTCTCTATACAATTTCAAAGGTTTCTATGTATAGCGTTCTAGACAATATTGAAATGCTAAGAATCTGATCTTTATTTGTAATTAACAATTTCACGCTTTCAGTGGCAATTTCAAGATCATTTTAAAAGTGAAGATTATTTGAAAATAATCTGTTAAAATCGTCTTTTTCTGCGTATAATTGTTATATACTTGTACCATTTTCTGTACCATTTCCAAGTATTTCGTTTATTTTCCTTTGACTTTCTGAAATGGATTTCAACATTTAAATATTCACAGTAAAAAAACACGCAATACAAGATATAGTTTATAAAAAATCATATTGATGACGTCTCTTTGTGAATATATTTATACTGACAAAAAGACCGTAGATATATTTACCCTCTTCCTTTAAAAAAACAAGCAAGTCCTGCTTGAAGAGAACTGGAATGTAACCAGCCTACCTTGAAAACTGGCACGTATTCGCTTAAATATATCGACCCTATCTTTGTTTAAAATTAATTGAAAAAAATATCACATCAAACAACATTTGACAATTATCCTTTGATATATACAGTTCACGTTTTCTTGTATACTATTTGCTTTAAATTTTATTTATATATGCATATTTATAAATAGTTGTATTCATATTTATTTGTTTGTATATGTTATCAATGAAAATTGTGTAATACAATTGCTATGATTAAATAGTCAGAATGTAATCAGCTAGCTGTAATCATATTTTGTATTCAGAAGTGTCCCCTTTGTTTAATGAAATGGTTAATTATATAAAAATCCGCAGCTACTTTAATTATAGTAAAAAACTTAAAGAAATGTAATACTAAAGAATTACTGTATAACTTATTCTTGACTAACGACAATAAGCATCTCTTTAACGCAGTGAGGTATTGTTAAGTTGAGAAACTTTTATTTAAAAGAAAAAGAAAATGTTTAAATTATTTAGGCTACTTTTACTATAACTTATCGAAAAAGATATTCAAAATTTTTAAATTGCGTTCGTTTATCATTTATTTTTTATTATCCTCATCCTCGTGTGGTTTCAAAACTTCTACATGATTTTTTGTGCTTGAAGACATATATAAACCCGGTCCTGACCGATGTGATCTCAGTTCTCAGAATGCCGCGACCGGTGCACTTGGTGAGTAAATAATCTATCATGTTTACTGCAATTATTTACACATTCGAGTTTACTTGCAAAATTCTCTCTCCCTCACACACACACACACACAATGTATATAAAAATTGATATAATAAAATACACGTAGGTTATTCTTCTTTTAATGGTGGTCCTGGTGGCCTGCTTGGAGGATCCTTCAGAACCTGCACGTGTAGAAGCTGAAGCGCCTAACAATGTGAACGACTTAGACGCCGATGCATCTTCTTGGGGGTAAATTAAAATAATTTATTGAATAATTAGAAAGATTTTCGACAGCGAGAGTGAATCAGTAATAATATTTAGTAAAAATAATAGTGATTAGAACAGACTGTCAAGTAATTCATGCTTTTTGACTGTAGTCACTAACAACGAAGCGATCACTGTATGCTATCGTACACACGCGAAACATAGGGCTTATACTTAGAAGTATTAAGCATACAATGGAAATTTTACTATAATAATAGTTTTAATTATATAAACTAGAGCTTTTACTAGCCGAATATCCGAGTAACTCGAAATGCTCGTTATAATCCGAATTTGGTGTCGAAATCCGAGTTGGAGTGTTCAAGTATCTGGACTTGTATCCGAGTATTCGTGTATCCGAATTTAATTACCCAAATATGAAGCTTCTCTTATCTGAGTTTAGATTAAAGAAAGCAAGTTTAAGTAAAGGATTAAGATTAAAGAATGCGAAAATTAATACGTACAGGAGACTGTTCCCACTGATAGTTAGTATATACCGATAGACTCATCAAGAGGGTAATACGGATGTATCCGGATATTCGAATCCAAATCACGCGAGTATTTTTTTTCCCCCCGACTGAGGGTAATGTAGAGTTACCTGGAGTAAATCCTCGATATACATACCTGGATACTCGGGTATAAATTGAGCAGCTATCCGAATACTCGGATTCGTATATCCATAAATCTGAATAGCAGTAAGAACTCTAATACAAACTTATTTATATGACAACAATATTATTTGCCTTTATTTAAAGTAGAGAATCTAGTATATAAACTTGTAGAAGCGTTGCTAGCGCAATTGTATACGTTACCTTACAGCCAGGGTCGCCTTTATACTTTTGGAAACCCTAGGCGTAAGATAATTACGAGAAAGAATAAGTCTGTTTTAGTTAATCATATTCATATACATTTTTTTTTTAATTTATTGAAAATAAGTATTTTATTTTGCAACTATAACTAGGCTGTTTTTTATATTGTTGTTTGTGATGAGTAAAGTTTTAAAATGTGGCCCCAGCTTACGCTTAATGCGCTTTATGGTAGAGGGCGGCCCTGCTTTCAGTCGTACCATACGATTGTTTTTCGAAGATGTCCGTAGTGAAAGTGTTGTTTCCTTAACTCATAAGTAATGTTATTATGATGTTTCTTCTGTATAGAAAAAACAATACTCACAGTTGTTTCTAGTTAATAATAATTCTCTACTCAATAACAATTTCTCAAATTGATCTCCAAGAAAGGTTTAGGTTAGGTTAGATTAGGTTATGTTTAACATTTTTTTATAAAAAATTATTCAAACTTTTATTTTTAT
>NW_017100630.1:97961-101095 GCF_001263275.1 Habropoda laboriosa
TTATTAATACTAGTTCGAAAATATAGACATGTAGTTAATTTCAAGTTGTGCCTTTTAATTGTTTTCAATCTTCGTTGCATAATAAACAAACGTTATTAAAATAAAAAGATATTTTTTTATAATTTACTAATAACCATTAATTGCCCATTAAATTTTTACATGTTTCAAATTGTTTATTTCAGTCAATACTTTAAAATCATATTTTGACATTTTTTCAGTTTGTACGCAACATACGATTTGCATATGGTGGACCATTGCATTGTTTTTTTGCACAGAACGATGAATACTAGTTGTACCCCTCAATCTTCTAATTTAAGACGATTAGACTTTCGTTTTTGAGAATATTTAAAATGCAGCACGTGTATCCAATGTGGTATTAATGATGCATGTGATTTAGAGCAGAAATAATTATCCAATGAATTTAATATCACTCGGAAGACATCATGTACTACTGGACGGAAGCAGAATTTAATTAAAATATGTACAGTTTCGATAAAATATGGTATCACTCGAAAAGTAAAACTTATACAATCTATGTATGTTTTTCTGTTCTGGACATTTTCTGAAGTATTCATTTTTCCGAATTATATGCATCGTTAATCTGATACAATTTCTTTACAACAAGGTTTTCAACGTTTTGGGAGAAGAGAAATATATTGTATAGAATAAATGTTATTACAACTGCAAATTTATTTACAAAATATTTTATAATAACAGGTTTTAAGTGTAATGGCTGAAAACTTAAAACGAATAAATCCGTTATACACAGGGTGTTCCGCAAATAAACCGACAAACTTCACTGGCATGTTCAGAACATATATTCCAAGTAAAAAAATGTTAATAAACCATGGGTCGATTGGTTTTTCTTTTCGAGATATGGAAGGTGTATTGATACTACTCTGTTCAAAAAATTACAGGAGAAATCAAATAAGATACGAATTATTTATCAGTTTGGTCGTTTTCAAAATAATCTCCACTGCTCGTAATACACTTATGCCAACAGTATTTCCAATCTTTACAGCCTCGCTGAAGTATGATTTTTGAAATGACGTTTAGCTCGTTTAGCGAAATCTGTTTTATCCCCTTAATTGATTCAAAACAGCGTTCTCGTAGTGAAAGTTCCAGTCTGGAAAACAAGGAAAAGCCGCATGGTGTTTGATCAGACGACAGCGGTGCTTACGTCATAATTTTAGTCGATATTTTGACCAAAAAATCGCAAACAAGCATCGAAGCGTGAGCCGTGGTGCAAAATCCATGAGTTGTTTTCATGTAAATCTTCCTGTACAATGAAATGATTCACGCCAAGCACTTGATGACTGTTTGACCAGTCGGTAGGAATTCTTTGTGTACCACACCGTGATACTTGAAAAACGAGTTTGTCCTGAAACTTTTTGAGAGAGAGAATAGTATAAACTACAAATAATTTGACGCATTCAAGCTACTTAACTTTTACTTAATTATTTAGTTGAATTGTGTGAAATTGTGTTTGACAATGGCATATTGCACTTATATTCATACTTCATACATCTGTGGAATTATGGGTGGTTCCGTGATTCAGGTCGTGGAAGTGTATTTTAATAGTAAATGTTTATTAACAATAATATAGATAGGGCTAGATAAATACGAAACTATAACTGCTATTAGTATTTATTCTAAGTCCACGCTGTTTTCATTCCACACTGCCTTTTTCACACCACGCTTTTCTTCTCCTCTCCCGAAAAACTCATTCTCCCTTTCATTCTCTACCATGACACCAGCGCCGCTCAATAGCCCTACGGCGGGCAAGGGCAACCATCGTTGCCCGTGAGCAGAACTAAGAGCGAAGTCGCAGGGTAGTGATCACATAGATTAAAGCGGTTTGGGGGAAAGACGCTTGTGGTAAAACAGTTTTAGGTTCTTTTTAAGACGGGCGATGGTAACTAATACATATGTAAGGACTTACACGCACCGTTGCCCGAGAAGCATGGCTTGTTGTCCGCCGATTTGTTTACGCCCGGGGAAGCCCAAAACGCTGTCTGTACGGGCAATGACAGAACGGCACTGCATTACGCATGCACGCTACTCTCGGGTTTTTCCCTCACGCTTCATCAAGGCCTCTCGAAAAAGAGCCTGATTTGTGTCCCAGTCGAATCTCTTGTTCTCGTTTATTGCCCTCGCGAATTACGGACGAAGGCAAAACGCTTACAATCTTAATACACATCAATGGTGTATTTAAATGGAAAGCCTGATTACACGTAAACTGCTGATAACAAACATCAAGGAAGCTGCTATCAACATTAGTAATGATCTTGCCGATATTCAATGGATGAGGTCAATGGAAGCATACCTACTTGCACGCATAGACGCACGAGGTGGTCATTTTGAACAATATGCATAAATATTAGTGCAACGTGTCAGTGTCGAACACAAATTTCACAATAAATTTCAAAGAAATAATTAAGCAAAAGTTAAATAGCTTGAATGCGTCTGATTATTATTTGTGGTTGATATCAATACTCCTTCCATATCTCGAAAACGAAGATAAGTCGACCCATAGTGCATATAACATTTTTTACTTGGAATAACATTCTCAACATGCTGGCGAAGTTTGTCGATTTGCTCGCAGTATATGTACTTTGTATAGTGAATTTCGTTTCACTGACTGATAACTTCGACCAAGATGTACATTTATACATTGTTTACGTTTTGCTTTGTACTGTTTTTTCTGTTTGTATCATTTATAATACATGTCCCGTTTACTTTTCGTCTTCAGTTACAACTTAATTGAAAAATAGACAACTGTTCTATTAAGCTTGCAAAAAAGATTGTGAATGTTGCTAACGTTTTCACATATTTGAAATATGTTCCTCGTACACTTTACAAAGGTTTTTAATAGCATTTATGACTACATTGTTCATTTAATTAATAGTCAGTTTTCACCGTTTTTTTGTTGTAAAAATAAAAGTTGCAAATATCGCTGGTTTTAAATTTAAGGAGGAAACAATAATGCCTTTTCAGAGACTTATTGGAAAAATATTGTGTACGCATACTTGATAAACGAAGTATATTACCTTTTTAGATAAAGATAAAAGTAACATTACATACAGGACGATTTCTTATATTTTTTATTAATATATTGTAATTTACTTTTCTAT
>NW_017100630.1:101379-103952 GCF_001263275.1 Habropoda laboriosa
TGGAGAGGTGGTTGGGGCTGGGGAGGAACAGTATGGAATGGAAGAGGCGGCTGGTATTAAATATGCAAGACACCTTTACAGTCAGTAACGAAATGCAACAAAATTATTAAACTATTAAAATAAAATGTAACTTTTGTAACTTTGCTTCTTTATACGATTATACTTTTTATTGAATAATTCCTTTTTATAAATAAATATATTTTGCAATATAATCTATAGTTCATTCTTACATTTAAATTTAATTGCATATAGATATATGTACTTCATGTCTTTCCTTTTTTCGCTTTTATTTAACAATGTACAAAGTGAACCAATAAAAATTACTATTTTAAACATCTCCGCAACTCTCTATGTTAATGAACTTTAACCTATAAAATAAGCCTTTCAAAATGATGGGGAGATTGTGAGAACATTGAAGAAAAAAAATAAAGTTTACCATTATGCACGCCGTTTTTCGTCGCGCAGACACTATGAACAAGCGAACAGATGTTATCACAACACACGAAGACTAATACAAATGTATTACACTACCCAAATTGCGTTACATTAAAAATGTTGTCACATTTATTGTTCAGTTATTTGTCAGCATCATTTTATATGTCTCCAATTCGGTTCTTTCATGAAATGTGGTTGTAATATATGTAGACAAATACATAAACTGAAAGGTGGAATCACAGGACATCAATATTTGTAAATATTTTAAGAAAACCATGTGAATATATTAATTTAACAAAATAAAGTTGCTATCTCAACTTCGACCTTTCTTTCGGCGATATTTCCAAACGATTAATCATGAGAACAAAAGTAGGCGTTCCTTTTACAATCCGTCCTCCGTAAATATACATTCTTGAACAGTGAAATAGCGAATATTGTCCAGGAAAATAATCTACTATCACTCGTTGATCTGTACTCACGGTCTAAAAGAAAAATGAAACTTACAGGTTGTATTCTGCTGTCTACATGTTCTTCAATCTTGTCATCATTTTACTAATTGTTCCCAACGAGATACCACCAATACAAAATTACCTACTGACTCTTTGGATATGAATTTTTAAAATCTGAAGCAATGCAGGTAATGTTAGTAAAATAACGACAAATTTGGAGCAAACTTGTTACACTTATAGATAGTGGTGTGCAACCTGTAAGTCTCATTCGTTTTTAGACCACGAATACAGATCTGTGAGTGATAGTATATTACTTACTTTCCTGAACAATATTTTCTATTCTGTGCGTTACGATAAGCAATAAAGATATAAATTCCAGAAGCATTCCAGTGGGATGTCTGCTTAAATAAAAAAGTGATACATATATTGTATGTAGTACGCATGCGCGGCAACTGTTCGCCTGGCTGTGGTATCTGCGAGGCGCCAAATGACATGTATCATGGTAAACTTTATTTTTTTTTTTATGTTCTCTAAATCTCTCCATCATTTTAAAAAGCTTATTTTACAGTTAAAATTCAAGTAATCCAATGGTATTTTTTTAAAATTGTTCTACGAGTGGGAACAGTGTCAAATCAGCAGTTCAAACTTTAGCAGCAATTATTGTTATATTTGTTAATAATAAAGTTTTATATATATGTATATTCGAAAAAAGTATTTCTTTAGCTTTAAACTGCGCCCAAGGTCGAAGCATTATTTTTAAACAAAGTCAAAATATTGCGGTTAAAGTGATAACATGTTCGCTGATTTTGTCTAATTTTTAGAAACTTTAATATTAAATATCTCGAAAACCATTTGAGATAGAAAGCTAAAACTGTACATCGTTTAGTTTCTCAAGATTATCAACAAATTCTGCAAGTTTGAAAAAAATAGGTGATTATGACCGCAATTCTGTGCGATTTGACGTGGAATGGCTCGTATGTGAAAATAAGATCATCTTAAACATCCTCAACAATACTTATAACATAAAAAGGAATGTGGAAAAACCAATAGCATTGTTTAAATAATATCATCATAACTACTTAGAAATATTAACATAAATAAAATTAGTCAGGTATGGAATAATATGATACCAAATCATATTTAGTTATACGTGAATTTTCAAAAACAATCTTCGCGAAAACGATGATGAAGTATGAAGAATCCTCATTTTATACTTTTCTGTTTATTATTGCATAAAGAATGACACCCATTTTAGATGTACGTTAAACTACGAATTATATCCTACTTAGATATGTAGTAATAATTTTGCTGCCGTATTGCAACTTATAGTGAATAATATTAACTATCTCCCTTTCACAAAGATAAGTTTGTTAATATGTTTGTTAATTCATCGTTTTGTAAAAATAACATACGTATTTATGATCTAATTCCCACCACCATTGACAATTTTATATAAAAACAAATCGTTCTTTTGTCTCGAAAAACAATTCTCTAAAATTAATGAATTCGTTTTACTATTGCTAACCTTTATTTCTAATTTGTTTACTTTCTTCAATTTTTTCAAATGGTAGAATATCATAAATAGACATTAATTAATTACTATGAATTGTATTTTAGTTATAGTATATATGTAGAAGGTATAAAACATTTATATGTTGCCTGTCCTTATATTGTTGAAATGTACACCTA
>NW_017100630.1:104066-104400 GCF_001263275.1 Habropoda laboriosa
CATTAAAGAAGTGTAAGCTTTTCAAATTTAAAAAACTGAAAATAAAAAATAATATACATTCAAAAAGAAATAGCGATTCACGCTCAGAATGTAATTATATAATAAAAGTTAAGTATATATGTAAGTAAATATACGTAAATATTGAAACGTACAAAACGTAATATTAACTTTGCAAACTTAAATTTAAGAGGAAACTAGTTAATGTATAAGTTGCAGTAAAGCATGTTTTGAATCAATTAAGTTTTTAAATTAATATTCGGTGAATTCTTCTTTCCAACAAAACTTTCTTTTTTTATCGAGAACAATAAATGAAAAAAAATAATTTGCCAAGAAA
>NW_017100630.1:104794-106470 GCF_001263275.1 Habropoda laboriosa
ATAGGTAATTTGACTAATTACACGATTAAAATTGATGAAACCATTAACATGTAATTAATTTAAATAAATATATGACTGTAACTATTTCAACAGATTTAATATTTAGATGAATTAAATAATTAAATGCAAATGTAAATTGCTACTAATTTGGAAACAAAATTACAATATACAAAACTGAGCAAAATTTATTATTCTCTTAATGGAACAATTATGTGTTTTATACAAAACTTCTGATAATATAATAAATATGTATGAGACAATATTCCACTTTTATTAGTGCTGAATATTTATGGAATAAAATAAAGGATTCATGGTTTCAAATTCAGTTTCACTACTTCTTGGCGTATAACAGAAATAAGTTCTTGATTTATTAAGAATATAAATCTTAGACCTGCAATCTAAAAAAAATATTAAGAATGTTATATATGCCTCATTGAAGAAATATTACTAATACTTTTTTAAATTTGTTATTTCGTGTTTTATATGAAATTAAAAATAAAATTCAATACCTCAATTACGCTATTATTATTAAGTTTCATTTTATTTCCTGCAAGAATAGGCCTACTATCTACAAAAATAGGTCGCTTTCCCTCTGAAGAAAGGAAAAAGTCTCCATTGTTCCTTAACCGAATAGTTCCTTGCCTTCGTGAAACTTTCCAAGCTGGTCCTTCCAACGTTAAATCTACATCCACGTTGTGATCTTTTGTTGAACGACCTACAGTAATCTAAGCAAAGAATTAATTTTTTAAGTACAAAATAATTCGTATTTAATTAACGTATTACTAATGTTCAAGTAGAAATTTTATTCCATTTAATATGATTTAAACAATGTTTTAAAATTACCTCTCGTGATCTCATTAAATACCTAACAAGTCTTCCTCTAAGTATTGCTAAAGTTTGATTATCAAAGTCTGGTGGATTCACCCCAGTTACACTGTCGACTAGAACTTGCCATCTATTCAGTTCATTTTCTAATACTTTTATCTCCCTCTTATTCCTCCTATCTGCTGCAATAAGTTCTGCATCTACTAACTCATCTTTCTGTTCAATTAACTCCGTATCGTTAATCATCTCTTCAGCATCAGAAAAATTAAGAACATGTTCACCTCGTGGTAAACTTTGTACAGTCTGATCAGGAAGGAGGTGATACTGTTTCATTAATTGCCAATGAGCTAATAAAGCTTTTGCAGTTCGAGCAGAGTAAAATGTATGGGCATTTGCTTCAAGAAGTTCTTGAAATACTTCCAATGTTGGTTGAGAAGTCTAAAAAACCATGTTTAGTAATTAATAATTGAATGTAATAATTAAAAGTTTATTACAATTTAAGGACATAAAAAGTTAAAAAAAAATTGAAACTTGTGAAAGTAATAATAGCTATTGAATATAATATTAAACACAATTAAAATAAAATATTTACTTACAGATTTTATTGTACCCAAAAGATCTTCCTCTGCTTTACTATATAAAGTCCTAGCTTGTACACTAGCAATTAATTCTGGATGTAAATTACGCATAGCCTGAACTGCTACTCTTGAAACTGCACTATCATAAAGCAAAGCATACCATCTTTGTTGTATTTCTTGTAATGTAAAGCGGCAAGAAAATTTTGTACCTCTGTGAACCTAATTTACACCAATGTATTTTATATATTATTATATCATTATTTTCAGAACATA